>NW_028263383.1:17944711-18111273 GCF_051168715.1 Poecilia mexicana
TTTGTTGTTGTTGTTGACAATTTAGAGCTGGCATCTCATGAGGTCTCACAGCATCACAAAGTTCAGAAAAAATTTTGTGTCATCCAAATGTGTTGCGGTCTACGTTTCCACCCTAAATGATAGACGCTGAAAAATGAACACGTAACTGTTCACTTCAGTCGCTGTCATGTTTGTTTTTTCAATGACTTATTGTATAAAGAAACTTATTCACGGGATTTTCTTTGCGTTTCTGGTTTAATCAAAAGGCTGCGATGGTGAAACTGTGTTTGTTTTTTTGGACATTAGCAGAATGTTGACGAAGATTTGCACACATTCATAATGGAAACGCATCTTAGAAAAAATATTCTTAAATCCAAGTAATCAAAAACTGGTATCAGAAGATCAAAGATTTACAAAGACCAGCGTTTTTAAATCAGTGCATCTTTCATTAAATAGAGTAGCTTAACTAAATTATTACTTTGCTCTGAATTCTGAAACTGTTAATAGAAAACTGTGCAAAAATAAATTATTTCTCATCTTTCTTTTCTTAAAGCTATTGCAGAAATTTAGTTTTTAGGTTAGAACTTCCACTGCTTACTTGCTACAGCAACACTAGTTTCCTACGTATCAGGCCAACAGTTCCTGGAACGAGCGTGACTCATTTTGTACACTTCAACCATTAAAGCAGGTAATTCTGTTAAAATTCCACATTGCTCTCAGGGGAGGAAAGCAGATCCCAGTAACTTTACTGGGACAGCAAACCCAGCAGGAATAACAGTTACGTGAGACAAGAGCACAAAAGAAAGGAAATGAAAAGGGCCCAAGGTGAGTTGGATGAGGTCTCCCTCCAGCTTAGCCCCTTCGTGAGCAAACAGATGGGAGTGCTTACACACGCAGACACCTCCAGCTCCCAAAACTGCACAGCAACCTTGAGAGTCTGGGAAAAAGAACATGAAACAGGGCAATGAGGAGGCAAGCGAGCCAAGTCAGGGTCAGGACGGCAGAGCGCCGCAGCCAGTGCCGCAGCTCATAACCGGTAGCAACCGACCGCCGGTCAGCACGACCCTTCCCTGTCAACAGACAACACGGCAGTGTTATTAGCTCAACCTTGGTTTCACTGGCTACGCTTTAGGATGACATCACCGTGTGTGACGCGTCAGCGACGAGAGTTAAAGGCGGAGGTGGGGCTTATTTGAGAGGCAAAGCAGAGCGCCGTTTTACCTGTGTACTGCAAACACACTCAGGGAGAGCAACGTTTCATTATCTCTCCCCCCCCCCACCGAGGCTCTTCATTTGAATGAGTCAGGCTGCAGGCCTGGAAGTTCACATCTCTGCTTCTGATTAGACTCAAGGTTAACAGATTAACTTCTATGGAAAAAAAAAAAAAAAACACACACACACACGGCCCTTGGCATGCGCAAACAATGTCCTTTTCCCCCCCTAAACTCCTAAAATCCTTCAACTCGTCCACTATTTCCCACCAGCAAACAAAAAACTTTGACTACTTTTCAGAAATATGTGTGACTTTTTTTTTTTAACAAGTCACCGTTTCAAAAAAATGCTAACATAGTATTCATATAATTTAAATTTATTCCATGGGATATACTTTGTATAGTAGTTTCCTACTGATCTTGACTGTATTTTTGCCTGAAACGTCACCACATGTTAGATTATGAATCTTTCACCATCTCGATTCGATTCTGATTTTTGAGTTCAAAAACTGATTTTCAATTCACAACAATCATTCATAATGATTGCTGCTTTAATCTACATGTGTAAAAAGGATCCGGTGACTCTAGCCTGGTCTGCTGTGTAAGGCAGAATGTCTAATGGGGACGTCGAAGTCTTTTTCCACATTAACTCCATTTAAATGGAATCTGTGCGTAGATTACTCTCTCCCTGCATTCTCCATTTTGCTTTTATGAAGCAGTCAGGTAGAGAGCGCCGCACATTTATGCAGACAGCTTCCTTTGTGCACAACGACGTAGTAATTTCCATACATGAGGTTTTTAAGTCATTTGGCATCTTTGTAGTCATCTGGGAAAAAATCGGGGGGAAAAAAAAAATTGTATAATTCCTCACTACGTCAAATAAATGCATCTGAATGTTCCTCAAATGGGCTGGTTTTTGCCAGACTAGCTACATTGCAGAGACTGTTGTGGACTGCCCATGTGCAGACATGACGGGGTGAGCGGGTGTGTTGGTCAGCGCTTTGTCATGGCAGTGAGAAAGGACACAGTGGCTGATTTTCATGCCTTTATGGTGGAAGATAAGATCTGTGGATCAGATTATTTAACTATTGTCAGATCTCCCAAAATTAAGGAAATCTGAGTCGATTTATCAGCGCACCCTTACAACTTCACACCTCCCTCATTTTTCCTCAACTTAAAAAAAAAAAAAAAGACATATTAGGTAATATGTATATTTCTGGAAACTGCATCAGTCTGCATACCAAACTCAAAAGTAAAATAAATGCTCAAAAATACAATTAGAACAATGATTATGTTACATTATGTGGACCTGGAAACCACGGCAACTTTACTCAAAGTTGCAGTAGCGTGAGAGTCTGATAGTGGGCCGTGTGTGGCTGCTGTCGCCATGGTGGGAAACATTCAGGACAGATCCTCCCTTTAGCGAGTCCGCGGCCAGGCAGTGAGAAAAAAATGCAAATGACTGCTGGTGCCAGAATCCCAGGCATCTCTCACTCCATCTGACAAAAGCCCCACGAATTAGCTCCGGCTCACCAGCCACAAAAAGATACCGATATATGCGATATTGTAGGCAAGCCCACATGTTGTAGCAAACTGCCCTGCTGAGTCCAGCCTGGATTTAATGTGAGCAAAGGTTCATCCTGGTTCCTGAGCATCTGGGAGCCTCTGGCTATAAACTTTCGCTCTCCTTTCATTGTCTGACACAGCAGCACATTGGCCTAATTCTGCAGATCCCCGTCATATATACTAAAACAGCCACTTGGAATTAATGTGCCACTAATTGCGAAGAATTTAGTCCGTGCGTGATTATGTGTTGGTTAAAGGCTACTAAAATGTGTGGGACTCTAACAGGTCAAGGAGAACAAATGTGTTCCCCGAGAGATGTCGGAAATATTTAAATTCTCGGGAACATACGGCGCGTGAAACGATACTTAAAAACAATAAGCCTCAGTATCGTCGAGGACAAAAAAAAAAGGAAGGTAAATCCTAAGTAGAAAGGATCAGTTCAAATCAGAAGCCAGTGAACAGAGGAGGATTTAGGTCTATTTAGTTAGAGCGGGGCTTGTTGGGTCAGGGGACAGAGCGGGCTGCGTTATTAACAGAGGTACCTAATGACGACGTACTGACCCATTTCTGACTAACGAGAATTAAAGAATTTTGGAGGGAAAAACAGTCACTAAGGCCACAGGAGAAAGGGAGAGAAGAAAGGGCTTAGAGAAAAAGAAAACCTCCGTCTAAACGTCCTATAGGTATGTAATGGTTTAAACACAATGAAGAACCTTTAAATAAACTGTGCTCTATTTTATTCAACAAGAAAGAAATGACGGCAGAAATATCAAGAACTCCACCAAAGAAAAATAAAGAGCTCAAAACAAAAAAACACGCGCTCACATACCACTTGGTCGTTAATTTGGTTGTCGGAGGCCAGCAAACTCCATTCTATGTCCAGAGGTCCAGAGTCTGAGGAGGTCAGGGAGAACTGGCAGTCCAGCTTCACGCTCTGCCCGCTGGCCTTCTCCAGAGGCGCCGTCGGACTCGATGTGATCTCTAAAGCCGAGACCAGGCCTGGACAGAGAGGGATGAAGAGCGTCAGAGTCAGAGCTGTAACATGTCCAGCAATAAACTTAGCAATATTTCACCTAACATGTGAAATACTGGATACTCTCCTCCGCCTGGGATGAGTTTTATCTTATACCATAGTAGGGTTGTAGTGATGGAGGCTGCTTTACTCCATAAAACATTATATATCTCTGTATCATTGCAAACAGATGCCTTGTTGACATCAGCCTGATTTATTAAAGCTACTATAAACACAGTTTATGAGCCCTTCATGGTCATAATCAGTGGATGACTGGTCCACAGCACCGGAAAAAAAAAGGACTCGGACCTAACTTTTAGGGTAAGATTTATTCATTACTATTCAGAGTAAAAGAAGGACATTATTTAACAACGGAGTTGATAGTCCGGTACATTTGGTTCGATCGGGAACCAAAAGTTGCAACGTACTCCATTTTCTGCCAGTGAGGTTTGCCAAACAAACCAAACCCTTTGAGAAACCAGTCGTTTTAGTTTGGATTAATTATGGCTTCCCTTTCATTGTCACTGTAGAAAATGAAAGAATCACACAGTTTTCCCCCATTATTAAAGTCTATGCCCCCAAACCTTATCTGATTTGTACAAATGATAAAGTGAAGTCAGTCAGCTGATGGATTTATAGTCCGAAGATGAGAGTTCCTCATTTTGATGCATACAAAAACAGATTTGTTTTTTGGAAAGAAGTTGACCTGCTGATAAGGGGGAAATGATCAAGTTCTCATCCCTGGCTGAGTAATAGGTACATCTCTGTAATTATATCCACCAGAATATAATTCAGAAAATAAATAACTATGCAGTAAAAACAGGAATAAACGATGACACAATGAGAAACTGGTCGGTTAAAAATGACAAGAAGCTGCTGATATTCTTCTCCAGATACAGAATGGGTTAAAATATCTCGTTCTATAGGAGATTTCAGCTGTGACAGAAACGCAGCCCATAGAGAATAGGGCTGTCACACGCTGTCATAATGTGTTAAGATCCGTTTGACAACCTCCCACATACTAATAAATAAATAGGGTCGGGGGGGATTTCTTTAAGTACAAACCTATAATAAAACTGTTCTGTTGATATGAAAATCTCTCTGTGTAATAAAAAAAAAACATGGGATTTTCCTTTGGCTAGATCAGCGTTACATTTAGGTGCCTCCCCACTGATGGAAAGAGTCTACCGTCGTGTGAAAAGACAATCAGGGAAACAGGAAGAGGAAATTTTATATTCCTTTATGGGAATTATATCAGTTGCAGAAGGTCTCAAATGACAATATCATCATTTATCACAATCATTTATTTCTTCTTTTATGCTTCTCATAAGCTTTTCATGTTTGCCTATGAAAAGCACGATCATGCTATTCATAGGCAAACAAATGCCACATGCTTTACATTACATTACATATAGAGATGCACGATCAGATATTAGTATCTGCATCAGATATTCTACATCGGGTATCGGTTATAATGTCCCCGATCCATAAGGGCAGATCTATTCAGTCCAGTTCTATGCTTCATGCTCTGAGCAACGCAACGCTTTATTGTTTATTTTACATTATATTTAGAATTCCTTGTTGCACTTTAGAAACCATTTGGAAGAAAGTTAGCTGCAGTTTATTTTTACACGTTTGAGACAGTCGATCTATTTTTTTTCCTGTCAGTTTCTGTATTTTACACCGGCTCTTATACTCCTAATAGTACTGACTGAATAAATTTGTGTTTCACCAAGTTTATGAAGTTATTGGTGTATTACAGTGTGCTTTACTGGTATAGAGTTATCAAACGAATTTGTAGTCCAGATCATTTATGTCTAAGTTTTAAAAAAATACATGTTTTAAATTAATTCAGCGTCGTTTTTTCTGTACTGGATTGATACGGGTCGACACCAAACCTCAGTATCGTATTGGAAGTGAATAATGTGGATTAGTGCTCTACTATTTTTTTTTTTTTTTTTTTTTTTACCACAGTCCTAGACTGTAAGTCAATCCATCATTCTTGATGAAGAAGCTGAAAGGATAAGGATCATCATACTGATGAAAATTTGGGCTCGCAGGAAACAGAGTAGCAGATTTATCTCTATCTGCTCCATTTCAACTTCAGAACCGTACCCACCCTCTGCGCATCGACACACAACTAAATGAGATGCACAACATGAAGCAATCCCAGTCACATCCACTAAAGCTGAATTTCAGAGCCTGTAAGCGTGTGACACGGTGGTTTCATTTTCCGACTGCCGGAGCTGTAGCTGGTCGTTTGAGCCCACAGATTCTGACAGACGCCCTTGACTGGGGAGTGATCCATCGCCTTCAGCGGGGGCTAGGGAATGGAGGAGTAAAATGGAGAAGAAAAAAACCCAAACAGATATGTGTCTATCAATGTCAAAACGGATATTCGGCTTGTCATCCTCATGAAGGAAAGCTGTGTCAATTCATCACGCGCTATGAGGAGCTGGGGCGTTATTCACAGTTGCTGCAAAGCAGAGAAGATTGTATTGTGAGGGAAGAAGAAGAACGCGTTCGGCTGGAACAGTTGACTATAGTGATTGATTTCTGGCAGGCAATAAAAGGCACAGTCTGATGTATCTGTTAAATCTATGACACCCCAGGTTCATAAACTATTTGTCTAGGTTGCAGCTCAGCTTCATTCAGAAACTAAAAACTGAAAAAGTCTGCAGCTTTGGAAAATCACACATCAAAAATCACGCTTTGCTAACTTAGAAACTCAAATAACTACATTACCTTGTAAAAGTATCTCTTAGTGTCCCTTAGAATTTTTTTTTATATTAAATCAAATGTGAGCAACAAGCACAAAGTACAATAGAAGATGAAGCAAGCCTTGTAGAATCACTGTCGCTGTAATTACTCTCAGGTAATTATCAACAGGTGGACGACTAATAATTAGATGACAATTCTAAAAAATAAAAATTTCTCACAACAAATGCTACTGAAGTTTACTCAAGCATCACTCAAGTATACGCACATATCAAGAAAATGTAAAAAATACTTAAAAAAATAAAAAAAAGAACGTATTTAATTCCAAGAAAGTTTGTAATCTGCCGTCTTTAAAAACCACCAACAATAACAAAGCAACTACAGAAATCCAAACAAAACCATGACTGTCTTTAATCATCTAAGCTACCACTGGGATCTTCTGGTAAAACAGCCGTAATCAAACCTGTTGACATGCAAACAGAAAGTAGTTCAGGGTGTTAATCAGCAACTATCAGCAGCACTTTCTCTGTACCGTGTGAACCCTGCAGTATGTTCCTCAGACTGAGGCATAAACGATAAATGAAGTATGCAGCGGTGTGAGGCTGCTACATGTAATCATTAGTTTATTTAGGGTGAAAGCGATCGTTACTTAGAGTAATGGCACCGGGGCAAAAGTAAACTGGCCTTCTAGCTTTAAGTGAATATAATGGATTGATAAGGGAGGCCATCATCTCAGTCCAAGGAAAACAAGGAAATGAAATGAAAAATGGATTGCTGGCAAACGCAGCCATGCACGCAAAGCAGACACTCATTTATTTCCGTGAGCCTGGTGTCTGTGGTTAAATTAAGATGCATGCCAGTGTGTGTGTGTTTGTGCGTCTTTACTCTGCAGAGCAGGAGCCGGGCGGGCGGTGAGGTTGCAGGGCAGCGGGGGACGAGCCGCGTTGCCTAATTAAAAAGTTTGTTATAATAACTAATCCCATCTGGCTGGGTTTCTGCGAGTCGCCCACTGCCTCCAATCTCCATCCTACCGTGACGCAGCTCACCCAGCGCGATTACTGGGAGATCTGGAGTAAGCTCGAGGAATTCGGGGTCGGGCGGGTGGGGGGCGGGTGTCAGCATTGCTCCAGTCTGCGCTCACTCAATCAGTGGCCTCTTCATCCCCTTCCTGCCAGTCCTCCTCCTCTTTAACACAATCGTGATTGTGGAGTGCGAGAGTCCCCTGGCCTCCGACTCTCCGCGGGCCTGCTGATTGTAACCCCGCCGCCCACCCCATCCACCTTTTTGTCGGCATACAATGGGGCGAGAAGCCTGTCTCCTGGCAACCGATCCCTCGGAGAAGGTTGCTGTGGCGCTGGAGGGGCGGCGTGACGCAGGGAGGGAAAGACAGAGGCAGGCGGCGAAGGAGTTGAGAAGCAACAGAGAGAAGTTAAGTAACTGATGAAAAGGCTCTGCAAGCGAACGTTACGTGTGTGACACACACATAAGGTGTGTGTGACGATACCAAATGTTGCTGGACGATAAGTTGCCCCAAAAACTTTTGCCGTAAGTTATAATACTGTCATTTTTAGTAAACTTTCAACTAATATCAGAATAATAACGGTATATTAGTGTAAGTACACTCTCAAAGACGTAAAAAAAATCTTTCATTTCTAAAAAAAAAACAAAACAAAAAAAAACATTTAACAGTGCAAGCGGAAAACATTTTAAATATCCAAAATAAATTAACAAAACAACCGAAACGGAATATGAAGAGCAAAAATTGAAATGATCGCACTTATTTCAATGTTTGTTTTGGCAGGCACACAGTTACTTTTGTTTAAAACAGTTTCTCATTGGTCTGAGTAACATGGTTAGTATTGCACAATATCAGCATCAGTCTTTTCTACAAATGTCCTGTTTTAATGTAGTTGTGGTAATTCTAAACATCCCCCAGTCAGTTTGTTTTTACAGAGCAGGTTGGTTTCCATGTGCAGATCGTAGCTCCAGTTGAGTCGCAGCTGCTTTCCAGAGGTAATGATGAAAACCTACAGATGAGATGAGATGCTGAGATAACTGGCCTGCATTTCTCATCTGTCTTTCAGTACTTGAAAGTAGCTCAGTTTTTCCACTGATGTGTACACGGATTGCAAAGGTCGATTTCATCAGATGCAGACGAAGCCAGGAGTTTACAGACGGCAAATAAAAATACCTTTTCTTCTCCCTCGCTGTCTGAAGTTAAATCAGACCAAGTTTCTCTTGCTTTAGGTCAGTTGGAATTACCAACATTATTTCTATTAGCTAAATGCCACAATAATGAGAGAGAGAGAGAGAATATATCAGATTTGTTTCCTAATGTTTTCAAATTCATAATTTTACATATGTTTTCCCCAGTATTTGATAGCATTACGGATTCTCTCTAGGAATGAGATCAGAACGTTGTGGAGGCCACACCAAAACATTGACTTTGCTGTCCATAGACAACTTTGGCTGTATGCTTGGGGTCATTGGAAGACCCATCTGAGCCCAGCCTTCAACTTCCTGGCTGATGTCTTTCGATATTATTTCCTCATGACCCGATCTACTTTATCAAGTCTATCAGTTCCTCCTGCTGCTGCGAAACAGCCCAGGAAGATGATACTGTAGTCCCCATACTTCATGGTTCGGATGGTGTGAGAATCCCAGTTTTTCCTCCAAATGTAGCAATGCCAGTTCGTTACGGCTAAACAGCCCCACTTTAGTTTCGTTACACATCTCCAGCATGTCTCCAAAAGTGAAGGTTTTTGTCCTTGTGTGCATTTTTAAATGGCAATTTTGCTACTTTTTGTTTGTTTTGGAGTCATGACTGATACAGAGCACATTCTCTGTGGACATGACATTATCTTTTTTGTTTCATCACAAAAAAGATGAAACAAAAAGGTCTTTGGCTTCTGTTTTATTTTATATATATATCTATATATATATATATATATATATATAGTTATTCAGCATGTGTAAATTTCTGGTTTCAACCATCAGTCTTAACTTTAAATTTTCCACATACAAAGCAAAGTCGTGTGCTTCAAGGAGTGGCTTCAGCTTGTACTATTAATAAGTCTTACAGTTTGACAAGCCGACCTCTGTTAACCCAACGCCCAAGACCCTCGAAGCCCTGGCAGAGACCATGGTGGATGATAAGCTTCTCCTGAAGCTCAGAAAACCAACTCTTACCACCAGGAGATAAAGCCAGCAGCTATTTCAGGCTCACAAGGCAACAACAGTGACAGAAGAAGCTTGGCTAAGTGAAAGAGGTGAATTACACTGCGCTGGGATTTACTTCTATTTACCTTCCTCATGCTTTGCATCGCCTTAATCCTGTTAAAACTACGCATTTGGTCTACAGCGTGCTTCAGAGCCTCTGACAGCTTTAGTTCACAATCAGTCAACTTTGAAGTATTGCAGCCAATCAGCTGAAAATAGGGAAATGTATTATGACTGTAATGGAGGAGATGGTTCCAAGTAAAGAGACAGGCACACATTGAGGGCCATCTTTTATTCATTATCCAGTGAGAACAATATTCTTTTTAGGGTCTCCAACAAGTTTCACCAATTCAAATCTAAGACGTTTCAGGACCGTTTTAAGACATTTATGGGTGAAATTTAAGGTTTGCATCGCAACAAAAGTATATATTTTAAGTTTGTGTCGTTGTAAATGTTGTTCTTAGATCAGTGCTGATGGTGAGACTGAAACATTTGCAAGACAAAAAAGTTCAGAGAGAAAGAAAATGCATAGAATGTAAGTGACTAGATAGTCCTATCATGACAAAATTCAAAATGTAATGTGTGTTTAACGTATTTAAGGCCAAACTACATTTTTGAAGTTAATTTAGGTCATTTTAAGGAATGTGTGAACCCCCTGTCTTGAGTCTATAAAACAAAAATCCTGAATAAATCTTGAAAAATAAAGTGCAGAGGAGAAACAATAACTAAGTTGAAACATAAACCACAGTGACAGAGTTTTGGATGAGCGACTCACATTTTTCTGGATCTGCAGCGATGTTGGAATGAACATTAGTGATTTATTACAGCAACTCTGCAGTCCGTGGGGCTGTGGAACGAGCAAATAACCCAGCACAGCCAAACTCCAAATCAAACCTGGGCGAGCCAATCCCTCTCACCAACGCTGAGGCACATCAATTATTTCCGGCACAACAAAGGCTATCTCCTTAGCTCCATTGCCGGTGCGAACGAGCGCTCTGAACGGCAGCCACGGCGCTCCCGCTGGAACCGTTCGATTTGAAGCGGGGTGGGTGCCCAGAGAGGGAGCTTGGCTGCCGTTTACTTAATGTAGCAGAGAGCTGGGACTGTTGAACCATACTGATTGCGTTATAATGCAGCCTGAAAGCTCCACTTGCCACACAGAGCAGCCATCAATCCCCCAGTGCCGAGGAGCTAAAGGCTGTTTTGACATAATTGAACATTAAATGATGGTGGGAATGATGAATGACTGGCACTTTACACCGTTGCCTGAGTGTTTGACAGCTTTTAGTGCAGCCCCCCAGAGGATGTGGTTATTGCATGTCTGCAACATCCAATTTGAATTCGTAAACATCAATTCTAGCAGTAAAGCTAATGTCATTACTTAAAGGCTAATGAAATGCCTTGCTTACCAGAAAACCCTTCTACTCGGGTAGAAAGAAAGAAAGAAAGCCACTATGAGATACATTTTAGTTCATCTGGAATCCTGCCATACCAGTAGAAACATTTTTTAAAGTCATTAAACAACTGTGGGAATACAGCGAGGGAAGTGCAGTTATTTCATAATGAGTGATTCAGTTTTAATTACTGACCTCAGAGCTGACACGCCAAGCTACATTAAAAAAATAGAGCAGAATTTAATCAGTTATGGATTGCTTTAAAGATTCACAAACCAATAAAAGTTAAAGAAACGGGTGCAGGGTGTAAGTTTCATGCTTTTTTTAGGCATGAGGACATGATCCTGAAATCATAGGCGTCGGAACGGGGGGCCAGGGGGCCATTGGCCCCCCACTTTACGGCCCTGCCCTGATTTATTTTTTTGTTTTGATTTTGGTTTTTTGTTGTTGTTGTTGTTGTCCAAAAGCCAAACAGCCATCACTGGCCATAAGTATCAATGGCCATTGATGGTTTTCAGGTCTCTGATAACTGTTGAAATTCATTTTTGTTTGTTAAATAACAAGCACATTAAAATTTATTCATGGTGTTTCTCATTTTGTTTGTAATGCAAAAATATTGTCATCAGTCCGGCTGGTTGTCTGTCCTACTCAGACATCTCTTTCTCACACAATTCGTGGAACAGCAAATAAAATCTGCGCTGCCTTTTGGTTTTAGACCCACAGCATCCAGATAGCGCTGCTGCGCCGTAACGTGCATATTTTGCACTTGCAATAAATCGGTGAGCACAGGGCGCCCACGGTTGTACGGCTGTATGCACTGTGCGGACCTTGAGATTTTCCTTTTAAGTAAAAAAAAGAAAGAAAACATACATTTTTGGATCTTTTTTATTATCTAAACATCTTTAAAATTGCAGAGGTAAAAAAATATCTTTTGTGTCAAAACATCATGTACATGCTGGTCAGTTTACTTTTGTTTATTTGGCGGCTTGGCGCTTTGTCGGTGAGCTAAAAATTCCGATTATTTTCCACCAAATCTTTATGACCGCAGCACATTTAATAGCCAGCAATCAGTAAATCAGCAGCCAGATCGCAGCGTATGGTAGACCCGACAACTTTGTCCTGCAGGTGAGGGGAGATCACTTTAGGACAAATTGCGACAAACCAAGAGTTGATTGACAGGTGCCATCATGACACCTGAACAAGAGCCCTGACATTTAAAATGACAAAACACTTCATGTCTTCCCCCTCCTCAAAAATGAATCTGGCACTGTTGCCTGAAATCCCACACTAAGTCTTGGGTACAATTAAGCAAACTTTAGGTCCAACTAACAAGAAATGAGAAATACTTTAATTGGTATGCTGATGTCATCTTAGCTTTTGCTCTTCGTTTTCTTTGTTGATTAAATTACTGTGAAGGGTAGAGGCTGACTTATTGTAACACAGGCTACATAGTGTATCCTAAACACTGGCAGGCTTTAAAATCCCAGCCTTTGACGGAACTGAGAATGATGGGGAAAAACTTTCAGTTTCTGAAAGAGGAAATATTTCAACCAGCGGTTTAAAGATATCCGTTTTCATGTTATGTTTTGGGTCTGCATTCTGAGTAATTAGAGAAAAACATAAGTCACAGGAACTTGACTGTGGGGAAAAAAGTGACTTTGTCCAGAAAATACAGTAAATGGCGGTCTTGGAAAATGGAAATAAAATAGTGATATTTATTTTGTCAGTAAAACACCACTACACCCAAACTCTGCCAGGTTTTGACGAATCCCCATCTCACCACTGTCCCCACCAACATCCCTAAAACAAACACCAAGCTTCTCTAAAGCCTTTTTAACAGTTTGATAACAATTCTACATCTCAAATGTGAGCTAACTTACATAAAAAGCTCCTTTTCCTCCAGGAATCTGCTGAAGCCAATGACCAGAGCTGGGGACAATGCGAGGGCTGGCTCTGCCACAGAGCTGATAGGCAAGGCGCCAGAGCCGTTAGCAGCTCCCAGATAACACGCTGATATCATCCTCAGGGGAAACAATGCTAAATGTGCCAATATTATCATATCAGGAGGAGGAAATAATTAAAACAGGACAAACTGTACATACTGAATGGGAGGTGTGTGAGCGAGACAGCAGAATGTCATGTTTCCATACACGCCAATGAAGATGTCACACAGAAACGGTTTTGGTAATGATAACGGGGGAATTAGAAACGAAAAACAGGCAGGAAATGCTAAAGCAGAATGAAAGGCTGGAGAAACGGTGCAAATGAGACAGTAGGTGATTTGTTTGTGATCTTAAAAGAATAGATACACCAATCCGATATTAATATCTTTATCGGAACTGATACTGAAAAAAAGTTCTACATCAGGTACCAGTGAGCATGTGCCCGATTCATAAAACCTCAGATATCTGTATCGTAAATAAGTAAAAAATAATATCTAAATAGTCATGTTTTGAAAAAACAACCACTAAGCACGAATTAGACATACTTTTCATAAAGCCCACATTTATGTATTAAAATGTTTTTCTTAATTGGTCTGAGGTAATATTTTCATGTTTTCATTCGCTGTAAGCCGAAAATCGCATTCATAAACAGAAACAAAGGCTTTAAAACATCAGTGTGTGCGTTTGCTTAGTGAAATAAATGAACTTTTCAATAATAATAATCTAATGTATTAAATATGGCTGTAAAACAACTTGAATATTTCTGAAACTAACCAATCTGCAGCCATGAAAGTGGAGAAAGAAGAATAAAATGGGGCTAAGAACCCTTCAACCCAAACCGTTCATACTGTTGCCCTTTCATTAAATACCACACAGGGATTTAGTGAGCCTGTTAGACAAACAATGTCTAATAAATGCAGGTATTTGTCTTGTGAGCTTCCAGCAGTTTACTGTGAAGCAAAGAAGAAATGGAAACCACATGTCTCAGTGGGGTATAACAATGGGGCGTCTCTGTTGCAACAAGGCAGCAATGTTGAAGCCTAGCCTATCTCCCCCCACCCCCAAACCAACCAACCCCTAAAACAAATAAAGCATCTGGATACAACCCAGACTCCCATCGGCGCCCCAGCCTTTGTGTGAGCCCAGGGGCAGAAAGCCAACCGTGATCCGGAGGCAACTTCACTGATCAAACACTCAAACGCACCGCAGCTACTTCATTCACACTCCTGGGTGTGTGGAATCCTGAAAAACTATTCTGAAAATGGTCAACAATTAGGCACAAATGTCATAGTAGAAGGTTTCTCCTTAAATAAGAGACAGTAAATTAAAGACTATTCTTGATGGGATGTCAACAGGAGAGCAGGTTCATCTTTTCAGTTTGGTAAGGCTTAAATATTTGACTGAAGTGTCTATATTGAAAGCTGTGAGAATGAACAGACTCTGGTCTGACTTGCTTTTCTCTGCGATAAGAAAATACTTCCTCATACCAGCTGAAACAAATCGCAGAACTTCTCTGCCAGGCTGATCTGCTTAACGCAGAGCGCTCATTTAGCTGCAAACATGCCTGAGATATCACAGAGACATGAAGACTGAGAGTTCACCGCCAGACCACTAAACGGATTAAGCTGCCAGTTGCAGCGCAGATTCAAGTGAACGCTCGGGCAGAAAGGGCTCCAGCTGAATTCCTGGGTTCCTCCCTTGTTCTTCCAGGCATCCATTCTCTGACCATTACTAAAGCCGCCGCATGACCGCATTCCCTTCCACATTGTTCCCTCCACTGATTCAGAAAAGAAAACATTTTGTAAAAACCACAAACATCAATATGTCTACTTGGATTTTCAGTAGCAAGTCGGCACAAAACAGCACAGTTACAAAGTGGGAGGAAGATGATTGAAGGTTTTCTACGCGATTTTTTAGAAATAGAACGTGTTGCATGCATGTTTAAGATAGCCTTTACTTTAATGCTAACAAATTGATACTTCACTTCAATAATGTCTGTGACCTTCTTGGACGCTGGTCAGAGTAGATTGGAAGATAAAAGATCAGGATGTCCTGATCAGCTATTGATATCGGAGATTGGTCCGGTATCAGCTAAAGAAAAAAAAAAACAAAAAAAGGAATATATCGGCCTGTATCTACAATCTTAGATATAAGCATGCTGATAGAAATACTCCGCTCCAGCATTTAGTCCACCCCGGCATTTCTATCCACAACACTCGTATCCCGGGTCACTGGTTAATAAGTAATGGGTCACTTCTCATACTTATTGTTTTTGACTATTCTGCTCTGTTTGAATAACAGTTTCTAACATTGCACATTACAAAATGAGTACAAAAATGCTTTGTGGTAAAATTGTATAGGGTCAATATCGATATCGGTCAGATTTTGCTGGTTGATGAATTGTTTTTATGAAGTTTATTTATGTGTTGGGTTGAGATAGTTACAGCCCAGACCTGAATCCAAAACTTAAAAATCGATCTTTACAGAGACTCTCCATCTAATCTGACTTTGCTGGAGCTTCATTACGCGCTCTGTTGTGTTGATACATCAAAATATCCCAGTAAAAAAAAAACATTAGATTGGAATTTGCAAAAATACAGAAATGTTCAAAAGGTTTTCATGCCTTTGCAAGGCGCTGTACATTTCATTCACAGCGTTCCTTAAAGCTATTTATCTTAATGAAGCGTTAAAGTGATTTGAAGAACTTAATAACTTGAAAAGGTCAACTCTATTAAGACATTACCAATGCTTATGCTACATTTGCATAGTAACCCACTTTCCATAGTGCAGAGACAAATATGGCTATCGGCCGAACTGGCCAGCAGGCAGACAATGACTCTGCTTTGCTCATGCCATTTTCTCTAGGTTCCAAGCTAAAATTAGACTCTCTGCCCTTAAGGACATTGCATAATGGCAGACCTCTGGACACTGGAGGAATAAAGTCCTCTGTATGTTTTACTCCCAGAGCGTGCCATCAATAGTTGCCAACCAGTCGAACATTGTGCATTTCATCAAACAAAATGTGGTCAAATTTTGCCTCGAGCAAAACTGAAACGCTGCCAAAGCACTTTGGAATAACCGCCGAAGAGTCAATATCTTTTTAAATGCATTTAAAACAAAAAAAATCGGCAGCAGTCAGAGGAGTCTGAATGAGGAGTTTGTGGAAGAGTAACAACACAGAGCACGCCGTCCTGTCCTCCCAGACTCTACAGCAGGACATCAAGATAAGGCCGTTGTTAGAAGATAACAGCATGGGTAATCCGCCTCCTCCTCTCTTTGTAAACCGAGCCAGCGCTGAAACGGGCCAGATATTTATTTTCAAGGCTGCAGTTTCTTCTTCTCTCAAAGCCTGGCGAATCCAGGTGGAGTAAAACGCACCTCTGTGGCGAAGCCCCGTGGAAAAGCAACAGGGCAAAAAGCTTGTCAGTTGTTGTTACAGCTTAAGCAAGACTGCTGGGGGTTTTTTATTCACGCCTCGACAGGAGGAGGGAGCTCCGAACACCAGGGCTTGTCGACATCCAACTCTGACAAGACGCAATTGGGAATGTTAAAAATAACTCCGCTGCATGAGCGGAGTCATCCCGCACGATGGTGATGCCACAATTTGTGTCCTGACTAAACCAGGAGGGATATTTTTTTCTCCCTGTGACAAGTTTTCAAACTTTTCATGAGAGAGGGCGATTTTTGTTTCAGTTTTCTGCACGCATTGCCACAAACAGTTAACAAATGCTTCTTAGAAAAAGAAAAGTTACCACAATGCAACTCTGGATTCCAGTATCTGGAAAAACAGAAAAAAAGTGGTTGCATTATTTTGCAACCAGAGAGAACCTAATTTATAAGCATTTCTCTCAATGCTTTCCCTCTTCTGATGATGATGTTTAATAAATAAATCAAACCTAAAATCTCTGCCCAATTGTCCCTAAATATTTGTGTAATTCTCACTGGGTGTTATTCACTCAGTGCCTTTTAAGAAGGAATCAAATCAGGAAGTGCTGCTCGTTTTAGATTCCTCACAAACTGATTTGGATTTAAGCATAGTTACCGTGGTAACAGCTGGTAGTGTTTAATGTTACAGGAAAAAAAGCCTCCACTGGGATTCTTCAGATCAAAGTTTATTCTGGCATTAGAAGGGTCCAGATAACATCCAAACTTAAATCCAATTAGCAATCGGCTGCAAAACTTTACCAAACTAGTAAGTTGTATCTACCTTGGTCCAAAACGGAACGAGTCCCACTAAAAACGAACAGACCACATGCAGTCAAAAGGAAAATAGCACCTAGAAAAGCTTCTGCAAGGTCATCCGAGTGCTGAGGGTGTTGCACCTGAAGTGCTTTTGCCTGAAACCTTCTGTTCAAACCGCCAACTCCCTGATGACTCTAATGACATCTAAAAAGGTCTGACCGACAGTAGCTCAGACAGACAGCCAAACGCTGCTTATAGCACATCTTGGATCAGTCGGACAACAAGATAATCTCTCTGAGGCGCAACGCTGTGGCTTTTCACCTACTGATATGTTGGGTTTGACATAGAAATTAACCAAAGAGAAATATCAGCCAAATACTTTACAAACAATTGTAAAGATTAAAAAGAAATTATATAGATTAGACCAATATCCAGGAACTTGACGTACTGCTTCAGCTGCTGCCAGAAAACTGCTTTTGGCCAAATGTCAGACAACAAAAAAGAGGATCTTCTTATATTCTCCAAGGTCATTCACTGACAGCTGGAGCGCTGAGGTGTGTTATGGCTCGAGCCGTCGCAGATGAATAATTTCTTAACGCTCATCTGTCTCAGAGCGATTAAATGTGAAGGCAATGCCCTCGCACACCTTATAAAAGAAAGCTGCGTCGCTGGAAGCGGCTCGGTGACTGGGCGGTAGATTTACTATTTTTCTAATTATTGGCCCTTTGGAGAAAGCCAGTCATCCAACAAAGCTGTGTGTGTGTGTGTGTGCATGTGTGTGCCTATGAATTATACATGGGCTCTATTAAGACACTTAACAGCTGCTTCTTGGAGAACTCAGCGGCGGCAGCAGCAGCTCTGCTGCCTGTCTGTGGGTCTACTTATTCAAACGTGAACACTTGTCCATCAGGCATTACATTATGGAGACCCGGATTGGTTTGTGGCTACAAAGCAGACAGACTCTACTGCATCTTTCAATCACACACAGAAGAAGCTTTTTGAACTGAACCACACAGAGCCGCTGGCACTCAATGAAACCTGAAGCCACTCACCAATACTCCTTTCCTCAGACTACTTTTGATAGCTATATTGACCACTGTCAAATTCCTAAATTCATAGGTTTTGACAGAGCATGCACTCTGGCCCATAGAAATCATGATCCAAAACTCCTGGTACAAACTAAAACCTGAATTTAGTTAAAGAAATGCAACCAGTCTTAAATTTTCAACTATGACGACCAGGTAATAATAGCAAGGTAAACCCATCCCATCAATGTAAATGTAGCTGGAATTTAAAATAAATGCAGCTGAAGAACACAGTGGTATCAGCAGAGTCAAAAGAGGGTTGCCTATCTCTCAAAATTAAGGAAATTGGGGCCGATTTATTGGGTGCACCCCAACTTTTGATCTGGATATCAAAGCAGAATCTGGGTGCCATAAAAATGCTTTGGCAGCAACCTTTAAACCAGTTTTATGTCTCTGCCTGAAAAGAAGAAATAAGCTCTGAATCTGAAGTATGTGTGTACAGCCCAAAAGAGCAAATGCATCAACTCTGAAGACTAAATATTCACTTCACGTTCCAGTGGTCATAATCAGGGTTTCCCTCAGTGTATTAACCCTGGCAGTTTATTTGCACTCCCATCAGGCCATGCGTTGTTTGTTTACTTTAAATATATATATTTTTTTTATACACCAGTAACAGTGACAGTAAAGACCAGCTAAGCTAGGTTTATAGTTAACACACTGCACCGGGTGCAAGAGGGTGCGCACCAATAGGGATACTCCTGCAACCGGCCTTTGGTCTCACACGCCATCATTTCCAAATTAAGACGTCTGCTCGTGCACTCTGAATTTTTTTAGCTTTTAACATTTTTTTAATGCATAAACACGGTGGGCCATTGGTGGACTGACCTGTCGCCCCTAACACCGGCCATTGCAGGTTTTCTGGGGGAAAACCCAGACTGCTGCAAATCCATCTTCTGATAACATAAAGGAGACACAATGGCTTACTTTTGGTCACCTCGGTAACCAGAAAATGTCAACACTGCTTTAACTACTAGGGTGAAAATAATTCAATCTAGAAAGTTGCAATGTTACCTAGAATGTCGTGGTCACATTTTTCAATCACAAATACCACAATGTTTCTTCTACTCTAGGCTCACATTTACAAAAAGAATTAAAAACATTTTAACTACTTTCTAACCAACACCGACCCTTGAGGTATTCTGAAAACGTTAACTGTTCAAAACAAGACAGATGTGCTACATGTAACAGAAATAAGAACATATTAATAGTATTTCATCTTGTTGCAGGTAAACGCTTCAGTTCAGCACTGATTTTGTTATAAAGGCAACAAATGACGGGGTTATATATGGTCATGGCCACTGGTTATATTTTTTCCCATTGCATACGAGTATAGTGACAAATTCATTCATAAGATCAGTGATTAATCAATTTTTTATTGTTCCTAATATAATTCAGACTACATTAGAAAACATTTTGCCCATAAACTATTAAATCTAATTTTAAAACCAATTTATGTGTAAATATTTTGTAAGAAAACAGTAAGTTTACATTAGCAGGCATCATTTACAGCAAACATTAATTTAATGTGGATAATATAATGTCCAGTCTTGCAATACATCTAAAAATGCCATGTAAAAACAAATCAATAAAGAATTTACACACATGCGCACACGCACACACACACACACACACGCACACACACACACACACACACACACACGCACACACACACACACACACACACACACGCACACACTTCTTGTATTCCTTCTTCAGCATGCCTGCAGTTAACTATATGTAATGTTTTTCAATGAGCTGAAGTGCTAAAAATGGCTACTTCAACAGCTGCTTCACCCCCACCTGCTATTCCCTCCAATTCACCTCACCTTCTGCTCATTCTGCTGGAGGACAGAACAACAGAACCCTGCCCTGCGCCACTCAGCTCCGAGTAAACCCATTCTGTGACAGCAGCTGATAAAATGTGATACACACCATAAATTACACAATGCTAACCTCTTGAAAAACTATGCTTTTTGGAAGTTGGAGCAAAGAAAATAATTAAAAAGAAAACACAGCGTTACGATAAATTGCGGAGCCTGTTTTTCTTGATAAAGGGAATATTTTTTTTTCACCCGCTCTCCACGACGCTGTGCAGAAAAACACCGCACAACAGATAATTTACCAGAGGCTGAGGGATTGTGGAGAGCTGAGCTGACACCTACCCAGCAGGTATGCAGAGAGGAAGCAGCACACCAGCAACTGCAGCTGCAGCACCCTGAGGGGCTGCCAGCCACACTGAGCATCTTCACACCGAGACGCCTAGCCCAGAGAACTGAAGACATGAGGATAGTTCAGGTTCGGTACGAGGTTAGGGAGTTTCTACACATCCATGTAGTTACGCTCACATCTTGTCAAACACTGTTTCAGATTGATTTCAACTTCCCTAAAGGATTTTTCTTTTCTTTTTTTTTTGGTTTCTGAACTTCAAATCTAGTCTGAACTCTCGTTTTCACTCTAGTCTGAGGTTTTGATGTCATCATGAATTTTGAAGCAAGCAGAAGCCATTGGTTACGTGAGCGAGTTGTCATGTCAACTACTATTCATGATTCACATTGCAACCAGGGCTTATCATCACCAACTAAAACCTGTTACAACATCAAAGTGCATTTATGAACACAGTCGCGAAAGCTGCTTAAAGCCCCACCCATGCTCAGCTTATGAGCGTCATTAAAGCACAGGGAAATAACTAGCTGCTTCCAATAGCTGTAAATGTTTACTTTCTGTCTGCAGGTCTAAACCCAGAGACCTGGTTCTGTCTGTGCACTCTGACACTGAAGATGACATCAGAGGGATACAAAATGGTCATAGATTATTGACTAAAACAAACAAAAATGTCAATAAAAGTTCATTTGACTGTGGAGTGTTTTCATGCCTGATAGTTCTGTAGACTCGGTTTGATTGGAGACCAAAACTGGAACATGTTATATTTTCAGCCGGTTTGGTTTGCTGCGTCAAACGATCCAAACCCTTTGAACAACTTGTTCCCCTCCCCGCCTGCGGTGGCGCTGCATCAAGATCCACTGAAGGAAATGACACGCAAACCCCCAAAGTCGACATGAGCGCACAAAATGTAAACAAAAATAGAGTTGTGTCGGATTTTAGTGGGAGTAGGATTTCTCTTTTTTAAGACCATGAGTCATTTCTCCAGCCAATGCTAGACCTTTGCGTTTGTTTTGGTAGAATGCCCTGTCCCACTTCCTGCTTTTGGAGAAGTCTCCGGTCTGCTTGGCATTCACATGTGCATTCAAACCGCACCAGAGTTCACTTCAACCAAAGTGAGATCTAGGTTTGAAGGTTAGAGTTTCCTTTTTTGGTTCGCATCAGAGTTTGATTACGCATTCCTAGCTGCGCTCAGAGCTGGTAGTAGCTCAACTCAGGAGGTTCTGCCGTTGGAAAAAATCCCTTGATTTAGACGACTGCATAAATGTGGAAAGACCGACACTTGCTTTAATTGAATCTGCAAAAAAAACCAGTCTTAAATCAACAGTAGAGAACATTGTCTCTGTTAAAAACTGATTAAAATGATTGACTGCTCACAGCTCTTGTCCTTGAAAGAAAATTTTGGGTGGTTTTGCAGATAAAGTAAAACTGGTCAAACATCACAAACACTGAAGATAGAAAATCAGTCATAAATCTCTCATCAGTGGATCTCTGAGATACACAACCATGCATTTTGATGAGTTCTTAAAGGACATTAGACGGAAAATATGCAATATGCCATACTGCTAGTGAATGTCACAACAAGATTTGTGGTAAATAAGTAACCACTTAAATCTGCTTCGGGAGACACAAACCCAAGAGAGAGAGTAACATCACGTGTATAATTACACAATATTTACAGGAATCCTAGAACTTCATTATATCAATACTGCAATGATGATAAACTTTCCATATACAAGTAAAGGGGCAGTATTATGTGTTTGAGGCACATAGCACAATAAAGTAATTATGTTACCTTCACTTGTTATAAAATTACAGCATATATTAAATATGACTGAAAAGAAATTTGATTTTGATATTTAATGCCTTGAAATTGGGCCTCTGTCTCTTTAAGAAACTACACCTTTAGGAAGTCATCACAATGTCGCTTCTTTTGTTAACTAACACTGAATTCACCAACTCTGCACTGAGAAGTAGCTCCTATAGTGAGCTCAGCAGATGCGCAGTTTCACCAGGTGTTTGCCAATTGCTGCTGGCTAGTCTGAAGGAGCTGAGTCAACAATACTATTACATAATGTTACAAACTAAAAGTCAGATTTTGTACAATCAAGACTTCTCAAAACCCTAAAGTAGTATTTTATTTTTTTTATGAAACGGGCAGAAAAGGAACAGCCAGCTTATAAGTATTTTAGATATGAAACCAGTATATATATTTTAAAAAAAATACTTCCCCAGAGAGAAGCATATTTGTCACAAGGCCTATTATTCCTCATTAGGAGCAGAGGGCATTGTGGGAGCTTCAGAGTCGGGCATGTAGTGGCTAAGTGATGAATGTGCTGGGGGGGTGTTTATCACCCTCACAGTGCCACACAGTGATGATGACCGATGGACTCAGGAGAGCGGGGCGGGGCGAGCGGCCGTGCTTTGACCTTGTTTTAAATGACAGACAGTCCCTCCGCAATCCTTAGATCCCATCTTTCTGCCCCATCCCTGCTAGACTCGGATTCAAACCGCTCCTGCTGTCAGATTACGCTTCTGAGGAATCTCATACCTGCAACCGGTCTTTGTTTTCCGCCAGGCATCGGCCAATTAAATCTCTCTCCGTTTAAAACGCTGTAAAAGTTGAGCGTGTAATTCATCATTTATCATCTCTTTTTGTCTTAGGAGGCGCATTGATGCTGCAGGTTAGAACGACCTTTGAAGGCTGTGGTGTTTATCACACATTTCAGATACAATGTCTTATTCATTAAAAACACAACCTTTACACACATACACACACACTCTCTCTCTCTTTATGCTGCCCTAAGTAGGCCACTGAACAAAAGCTAGAAAGCAGATTCATAAACATGTCTGAATGTTTGGGAACAGATATCTCTTAAAAGATGAACACTTAAAGCTAACAATATATTTTTATCTTTTTTTCACCATATTTTTCACCTTTTCATATAATAGTTGAGTGTTTCAACAATTTTTTTAAATGTATTGTTTTAGATGTTTGTTAGATACAAGAATTCAACATATTTTGGTTCTCACAATTATTTTGTTTTTCCAATCACAAATTTCCAGAGTTCCCAGTCCTTCTTTTCCTAATTGGTACAAGGACAAACCCAAAAAATGTTACTAACATATGGCTGCCATCTCCAGAGCTCAGGGAACCATAACAAACATGGGCGGATGGAAGATTTGCACAAAAAGATATCAGAAAGTATGCAAGTATATTAATGCAAGTATACTAATAGGCCTGTCACAATACATTTTGCTAGACAATAAATTATCCTAGAAGATGCTGTGATTTTACTGTGTTGTTTTGAGACCATTTTATCAATAATATAGTAATAGCTAAATAATGCAAGTGTCCCCTCTTAAAGATCAATAAGCTTTCATTAATAACAAACATTTAACTCTGGAACTAAAAGAGATTTTAAACATCCAAAATATGTCATCAAAGCAACAAACAAAATGGATACTGAAGTCTCTGGACAAAAAAATTGACCTTCAAAAAACGGGCCAGTTGAGATCGACGCACCTGACTGAAGCATTTTGTCACCCAGTTATTAGTAGAAACAGACAAAAGAAAAGTAATCATGAAAATGGAAATTATAGAACCCGTTTGAATTTATCATGCAATTAATTGAATTATTGTTAACAGGCTTATGCCCTACAATATTATTTTTGCTATACTACCCAAGAAACTCCAAGTATATAGTGTCTCTTTTCATGTGAGATAAAAAAACACTTTAGTCTCCTGGAATAACTAGACGTTTTAGTGGCGTTAAATACGAAGCTAGACCAACATATAAAGAAACAGAAACAAAGCTTTCTTTTGCTAGATTTAACTGGACTCTAGGTTTTTGCCTGGAGTGTGAAGTTAAACTGGGGAGGTGAGAAGGCACAATCAAACTCTAGTTTGCCTACAAACATAGGTCTTGATTAGACCAAAGTGAACTCTGGTGCTGTTCCAATGTGAACGTCAAGCTGAAGAAGACGGCTCTAAAATCGAGAAGCGTGCTATAGCGCAGAGCATTCTGGGTATACAATCAAAACAAAAACGTACAATTCTATCATTAGTAGGAAGACTAAAGAGAAATCCTACGACCGCTAAATTATAAATTCTCACTTCACTCAAGTTTTGTTTACATTTTAGATACGCTCAGTGTCTTCAGAGATTTTGGTGTCGTTTCCTTCAGTGGTTCTTGGTGAAGTGCCACCACAGGTGAGGAGGAGGAACAGGTTCTTCTAAAGGTGAAAAGAAACGCACCACCTGGAAATGTAAAAACATTGCAACTTTGATCCCAAATCAAACCAAGTGTCCCGGACGTGAAAACACCCCGAGGCGGTAGGCCACAGTCAAAAAGTGCCGCTGTATTAATGAACCAAGTAGAATGAGTCACAAAGTGTGATTATACACCTCAGCAGAAAAATAGATGAGCAAAGTCTGGATAGTGTAGAGCCCCACTTATCAATTTCTAAAGGGAATCATCTGTTTTTCTCTGAATTATTGGAAAGTAAATACCACCAAGCCTCAGGAAAGCAGCTGAATAAAATAAACCAGCTGGCTGGGAGAGCCATAAAAAAACCATGGTGGATAACTAACTCATGACGCATGGAGGCTCAAATACCTGGCAGCACTTGGATGCAGCTAAACGTATAAAGTCTTGACCGATCAGTCATTCTGACACCAACTTTAAGACGGTGAGGTTAAAGCGGAACCAAGGCATCCCACAAAAAGCTTCAGCAGCCCCGGAAAGCCGTTTTCCCGTCTACCTGTAAGGAAGGAATGAGCTCTGAATACAAAGTGGCTGCACTTCAAAACAAGCGGCGCTATTAATCACCTTCCCTAAAGCTCCAGAAGGCAGTAATTTGTCCATTCAGTAATCCAGATATGAAATGGAGGGTGGAGGGGAGAGAGACAGAGAGAGAGAGAGCTGAGGGTAATGCAGCAAAGTGAGGGTGCGATCTGCTCTTAGCGCTTCCACACAGGTGAACAGGACAAGCCTGGCATGCTAAAATATTAACGTCTGAGGCTGTGAATATTCATGTGCGCTTGTCCCCCCTCATCAGATCGTAGAGGACGGGCCGCTGTCCCTGGAGTGTAATCCGATTCTGAGCGTCCCCGCTTGGCTCTCAAGGACAAGGGGCTTCTGGGTGGAGAGGGCGTTCGGCGGTTTGCAGCAGCAACATGTTTCAGCCGACAGGAGACGAGCAGCGGATGATGGAAGGTGAACCTGACCTCCGGTTGTTACCATCATCTGCATGAGGCCAAACGACAAGGGCTCAAATTCACTGCTATGCATCTCCGCCCGATGTCTTTAGGAGTTATTCCGTCATGGAAACATGGCAGCAGTTTGCAAAAGGGACAAAAGCAGAGTTATGAAGTAAAGGCGTCCGATTGTTTAAAATAATATAAGAGCTTCATCTACTGCACAACAAACAACCGAACAAGGGGGAGGGTAGATTTCTTAGGCAATCGGAGCACACTCAAGTACACTCCCTGGATGTGCGTGTCTTGTTCTTTTGAAGTAGTAACCAGGCAACCGGTTAGCTGGTCAGGGGCTTTGGTTTTAGGCTTATCACATAACATTGTTACAACTTCACCTGCGGTCGGTCCGCTTTAAAGGGATTCAATCTTCCCCAAAATGTTACAGAGTTCACATGAACTCCCACTCTGGTCTGTTCCAACTAGCAGTGTTTCATGGGAAGTGAATCTAAAAGGAGGATGTTAGGAGGCAGGACTTTCCATGCAGAAAACTGCTGACAGGGCAGATCTTCATCAGTGAAGCAAGTGTGGACTACAAAGCTTGCAATTTGCTTTGCAGATTGCCCAAGCAAAAAAAAAAACGCAACCGCTATCAACATACCAGCTCTGCAAACATGTATCTATGAACTGTCTTTTCTTCTTTCTATATGCAGAATATTTTGGTGTGCAGCAACACAAAAGGCTTGCCTTGGAACAGAGAGCGAACCACTGAGGGAGATAGCGACACGGGTTGGTATAGCCCAAACCAAGCTTTTACAGTTATCTGCTCCCAGCCGACCTCAACAACTGAGATTTTACTCAACGGAACCAGTAGGTTTCGTCTTTGTTAGTAGGACAAACTGCTGTGCGCCTTCATGTAAAATGGGTTGTGTTAGCACAAGATGGCCAATTACGTTACCATCATGCATTTGGATTTAATAAAAACAAACCCAATATTCACTAAAACATATGTATGTATGAAAAGATTTGAATTTGGTTCCAGAAGATTAGAAACAATAAAACTGTTTGTGTGGAAGAGGCTATTTTTCATATGTTTTCCACTAAACGTCCCATCTACTGACGCTTCGCTGTAGGAACTCACTTAAGAACCCAAGTATGACTAATTTTTCTGTTTCTCTCGGTTTCGTTAAGCTGGAAGAAAAACTATTTGCTGGTGCTATTACATCTCTATTGTTTACATGCAGCTAATTAGAGGAAAGAAACCATGTCTGGTTGTTTCAGTAAATTCAATTTTTTGCCCGCCATTTTGCCTCATCTCTTCTGTCAACATCTTGCGTCGCATAAACAAATCGACAGGGAAAAAAATGGAGCAGACATATTCCACTTGTTGTTTAGCCATTAAAGAGAGCTCTCCACATTACCATTCATTTCAAAGCCAAGTCAGAAGAATGCCATGAGTCCTGCAGCTATTTGTTCTTGTCTGCCGAAGTGGAACGGAGCTCACATAACGAGACCATGGTGCTATTAAGATGGTAATGAGGCCAAACTAGCGTGGACACAACAATA
Source organism: Poecilia mexicana (assembly GCF_051168715.1). Lineage (NCBI taxonomy): Eukaryota > Metazoa > Chordata > Actinopteri > Cyprinodontiformes > Poeciliidae > Poecilia > Poecilia mexicana. The sequence goes on from NW_028263383.1 coordinate 17,971,944, forward strand.
TGAATCATGGGACAAAGACAGACTCAAAGCAACACTCTGCTGGCCTTATATTACACACAATAACCGGAATCGGTACATGCAGAGATGCGCTCAAAGATCCGTAACAAAGAACTTCTGCATTTCATTTGACTCTGCAACTGAGTCAGACCGCTGGAATGCAACTCCCCTGTCTGTAGCTCGGTGGCTAACCCAGCAGAAGTCTCCCGTAGTTCAACATGCACCATGACATATCACTAACTAAAGCCAAAAGACAACTGGGTGGCTAATGTTTCACTCTATTCTTCACAGAGGGAGGAGTGATTGTGTGGTTCCAGTTCAAATTCCAGCACACTAAATGCCACGCCCGTACTAATGAGATCAAGCTGTGTATTTGCTCGTTTTAAAAACAAAGAATGGGTTAACTGTGCTAAACATTAAAAGATACCAGTCAAGTTTGGGGGTTTTTTTTTACACTAACAAATGCACACCATCAATAAAAACAACCTACCTGCATAATGGTCTGTAGATTTCGACTATCACATTTTACACAATGCGAAGTCTCTTGAAAGCACGCCGAAGAAAAATATTCATGGGCATTTGCGTCAATGACATCACACGAGTCATTGACCAGGTGGCGTTAGTAAAGACTACTACAGATTAGCCACTTTTGATAAATTTCAGCTAATTCTCAAGCATTTATAATCTAATCTAGTCTGACTTCTTAACACCTCTTCCATGGGTTTTGATTGGTGCTAAATGTTCCCCAAATATGCATAGCAGGCTTTCCCTCAGTGTATTATAAGCCTGGCTGGCCACCAGGCTTTACTTGGGCCCCCAACAGGCTTAGCATTGCTTATGTATTTTTTTTATTTTTTTTATGTTTAAGATTTTATAGTTGGTGTTCAGGTATTAATCTTCCAATACCACATAATTATTAAGTGATATTTTCAAATTTCCTGTCAACTTTAAAAAAAAAAACTTAGCTCAAAAACACGGCGGCTAGCTGGATGAATTGCTGCTGAGCACCCGAACCACCGGGCTGAGCAAGTTTTCTGGGGGAAATCTTGCATAGTGTATGCAATTCCAGCAGATTCCCATCTCCCTTCAGTGCTTTGTTTGAGATTTCTCCCACTGAATTTGATTATTTGATTCCTCAGGAGACATTTCATCCTATCCAATCAGCAAACAGAAGGAGTTGTGAAAGATGACGTCAATTTTGCGCACTGTTTAAGAGCTGTAGTCTACCTTATAGGGCTGGAGTTTGGAAGTGGACAAAGTGAATGAAGATATTCAGTCAGTCTTGGCTACACTTCCAAACATTGAGCATTGAAAGTCAGAACAAGATTAATGTTTAAAGACATTGGCTAAGATGTAGTCTGGCTCTGCACTTCTCTTTTCGCAGTGGGGGATGGATGTTTACGGCACACGCAATTTTCGGGAAGCTTCCTAGCATAGCTTCCTTCCCAGTAGAGCCGGCGCATTACATATGTGACAGCCAAACGTTAGCAATTGGGTAAAATCAAATCAACTCCAGAGGCTATTAGCATACTAAGATACACCTCAAACGTTTTGCTGCATGAAGTCACTACCTTTGCAGGAAGTCGAAGAAAAACATTACGAGATGAGCTGCAAAGAACGCTTATTAGTTGTTTTATGCTGTGATCTCACCAAAGGCACATGGACAATGTTTCAAAACACAAAAACAAAAGAATGACAAAATGTGACAATAAAACATTGCTCTTTTGGTGACAAACTTTACCTAAAGCTTGTTTGATTTACACATGAATGATGACTAGAAACTCAAAGTAAAACACCACGTGTCTTCAAAATAAAACGTGAAAAGGATCTGATTTGATTGATTGAAACATATGATCTTGATTAGAAACTGGCAAAATTGCACAGATAAATCCCCAGGGGACAAGAAGAAATATATATATATATATATATATATATATATATATATATATATATACACACACACATATATACATATATATCATCCAATCAGGTGTTTTACACAACACAATGCACTTCCAGAAACGCCAAGAGCCAACAAAAATCCCTTTACGGTGCTGATCATTAAACTTTAAATAGCTGACTTTCTTCCTCTGAATCATTTAAACCAGCAGAGAAAATAAATCTGCCAACATGAGCAAACGTGTATTTAAGTTGATATGAAAGCCGGGATTTCAGACTGGATAAGGGGGTAGAGACGGAGAGGTGGGGTGGAGGGGTGGGTTAAAACTGCTGGCAGATGGCAGACTAAAAAAGCAGCACTTTGAAGTCCTCCAGCCACAGGTTTAAAAGCGGATCAAGCTTTTGTGTTCACCAGCGAACGATAAACCAAAAGACATCGCACACATGCAGACGTTTGTGACATTGAATTAAAAACAGCCCTGGCATTTTAGCTGCTATCATAAATCAATACATTTTTAACTAGTCGGTAGAAGGCAGCCACCAAAAGAAACTGATCAAATTAATAATCCAATACCCTGTAACTTTAACATGGTGGCTGATTAGGATAAAACGGAGAAATGTAAATAATTGCCGAATTTCAATTTCGTTCCGTTATTTCCTGTAGGACGGCTAGGAATTAGTGACAAAATAAATAGCAGACCTATTAAAAATCAAACTTTACAACAGTTATTTCAATTAAACCTCACTTTGATAGCACGCTTGTTTGAGCTTACTAGCTAACTAATCGACCTTTGACTCCCAGTTTCTCCCTACGGAGTCATTTAATTAGTTTACATTTATATGTGCTTTAGTTAACGTCAACTATCAACTTCGACTGATACAAAACCCTCCAAAAATTAAGCACTTAGTCAAAGCTCGACGAAAGCAGTTAACAGTCAGAGGCTAACGACTGACCATCCTGTTGGACTGCCCTGTTTTTTTTTGTTTGTTTTTTGTTTTTTTTGCTCCGTTGTCGTTTTTACTGGGGGGAAAAAATCATCAAAGTACTCAGCTTTCGTGTGGTTGTCTGGAAACTTACCTGGGAGGAGGCTCAACAGCAGAAAGCAAAGCCGGGGGTTCGAAAGCTCCATCCTTGTGTGAAATATCCCAACAGTTCTTTGGAGAAACTTGCCGAAAGAAGTTGCACCGATACCGACAGGAAAACGTCAGCCTCGCTCTGTTTCCACCGAAGCATCCAAACTCCACTCCGCCTCCTCCGCTGCTCCCCGTGCAGGTGCACAGCGAAGCGCGCCGCAGGCCGTCACGTGACACCCACAGGACGCGCGCATAGACGGTTCAGGGACGCCCCCTGCTGGCGAAAAAGAAAACGGACAAGGTCATCGAGAAATACGTCGTGTCAAGAGAGTTTTGTTTTTAGTAATTAATCATCCTATAAATTTGATGGATTTAACGCTCTTAATACACGCAGTGGTGATAAGATTCAGGATGAAAATAATGCACAATGTTCTTGATGGCTGAATATATGGATATATGGTAAAAGAGGTGACACATTCAGTACCCATCTTTACAAAGTTCCTTATAAAGCAGAATTGGAGAATTGGGCAGATGAACTTTCAGCAGGGCTAGCAGTGCTTCCAGAAAATATTCTGGTACCAGCCTTTGCTTCCTTCTTCCTCATTTTGTCACATTACAGGCTTATTAGTATGGATTGAAATGTGATATCAAACAGCCCCTTAATGACAAAGTAAAAGCTTGTTTTCAGATATTTTTGATAAATTAAAAAAAATAAACATTTAAATATACCTTTTGCAGCCTTTCTTAACTCAAACTTGAGCTCAGGTGCATCTGATTTCCACTGATCATCCCTGAAATTAAATGATTTCAGTCCACCCGATGTAAATTTAGTAGAATGCACATGTGGAATGGTACAGGGTTTCACGGCTGACATTGAATAAAACAAAACAATGAAGGCCAAAGAATTCTCTTAGACCTCTGAAATTGAAAGTTTCAGAGGATCACAGTCCAAATCTGCATGTGAGATACAGTTGTTATTGTACGCATGTGCGAGCAGGCACAGAGACTGTTGCTGTTTGTAATGAAGTGTTCATCCTGTCCAGGCCCTAAGAGTTATCCAATTGATTAGGTTCTTCTTTTTCTGTCTTTTCTCAATCTGGCAAGCTAACACTTGTTGAATTTTCATCTTGCACATAGCAAATCCATTTTGCTCTAGGCTCTTTATACAACAGATCTTATGTTACTGTATCACGTGGCTGTTGTTTTTCTCTGGAACATGTTCTCTGCCCAGGGACTGCAGATTAGCTGTCCTAGTAACAATGGAATACAATCAGAATATGCATTTCTGATTGATATCCAGTGGTGTGCGCAAACATTGTGGGAGGCAGGTGCTTGAAAATAGAAATAGGGAAGAGATAGTTTTTAATACGGGCAATATGACTTTCATGGTCAGAAGAGGAAGTAAGGACAAAACAATAGGAGGTCCCTATTTCTGTTCCAGCCAGTAGAAATAGGGAACTCCTTGCAGTATCAACATTGAATCCACTGCAAGAAAATATTGCTGTGCCTTGAGTGTTTGGTACAGTTGAAATTGATGTCTCAATCACAACTTATGCTTCTAGGCCAAATTGACTGGAAGTTTGGGTGGTTAGTGAGGTTGGACTCCATTTTGCCACCTTTGCTTCGAAATCTTATTCAGATACTTTTCAGTGACTTGACTCGCTAAGTGAAACAGGACACACGAGCTGATGTTATCAAGCCTTTATCTACGTCAATTACAATTTTCTGCTTGCAGCTAATTAAAATATATTGAAGATTAGAAGGTTACATCAAAACAATGAAGAAAAACAAAACCCTATTGACACAGAAATGTGATCTTAATGAAAATTCTTTAATACCTCCTCAGAACATATGTTCTAATTTATTTGATAGCAAAAACAGCTTTATAGATAGCAAAACAAAAAGATGCCAGGTTGTCTACTTTAAATCCTGTTCTGAGTGTTGCAGCCAGATGTTACGGCATATGTTGGCAATATTGAGGGTTTTAAATTCACACCAAGATAAATACAATATTTATCTTCCTTTAGCACAAACATATCTTCAGAAAAGAACATGTACTGAAACTGTTGCTTGTTGGTGCAAAGCCTATTTATATAAAAGTAAACGTTGCATTTAATTGGTAAATTAACATCTGGGGGGAAATCAGAGGCACAGAATACACCTTGTTTGAAGTGTCCACAGTCCGTGATTGTTTGGGGTGTTTTCTGGTGTTTTGTCTACTGGATTTTTTTTAAAAATCCTCAGTCAGAGCAACCATTGACTCATTTCTACTGAGAGGTTTTGATCTTCATGCAGGACTTGGTACCGGAACGAACTGCCTAAGATACCAAAAGCTGGTTCATTGTTACTGTTTGATTGCCCAGCAAACTGACTGATCTCCTCCATGTCGCCGTGACGACGCTATTCATGCAAAAAGGAACCCCAGTCAAGTACCGAGTACATAGAACTGAACATGCGGTACTTTATAGAAGCCTGAAATTTCTATTTAAAGTGTCGTTTTTTATTTTTTAAATTATAGGTTGTTTTCTAAAACACTAATTTTGGCATTAGCTGTAAGCCATTATCATCAAAAGTGCAATAAATAAGTCTTGAAATATTTCACTCCTATCATGAATCATTATAATTGAGCTTCACTTTCTGACAAAAACTAAACTTTCTGAAGTCATTCTTATATATATATATATATATATATATATATATATATATTTTAATGTACCTGTACGTTATTTGAACAAAACAGCAGAGGAATAAACAAGGTGTGATGCTTGGAAATGTTTAATAAAAGTTTATAACATTAAGCCTATACATCTGAAAATCTTTGCTTAATAAATAAAACATTTCATCACAAAGGACATTAAGCTGCATACATGAACGTCTCCTGTAGTAAAAATACAGTACTTCACAAAATTACACATGTAGAATTCCAATTTTATTGCCTAATTTCATACAATTTATTCCAACTATAACAAAAAGATCTAAAGTGCAAAAAAGACTGAAAAACAATATTTGTGTTATAAAAATTCATGTTTCTTTAAAAAAAAAAAAAAAAATCTCAGTCAAAGTTTTTTCTAGGTTTAATGTCCAGTGTGAACAACAAGCACCGTGGTCCCTAACTGTAACTATGTGCCACGTTCTGTTGCGTGTCCCAGTAGTCGGGGCACGCTCTGTAGACGGGAGGGATCCAAACGTTGCTCCTCAACGTGTGGGAGGCTCTGCCGCGAGGCCTGTAGCCGTAGTGAGGCCGTGGAAGGATGTGACCCTTCCCAGGCACCATCTTTTTGGGGTGCCAGGAAGGGGCTCCAGGGTTCATGGTCTAAAAAGAGAGGAAAGGTCATACTTTAATTTTGGTTCGCTGAACAAAAACAACGGAGCATCATAGCTGTCAGACATAGACGGTGATGTTTTATTACATTCCTGGTTCAAGCTACACAAGAGTTCTCACTGTACAACTAATGGGAACTCAAAATACACAAAAGAAAAAGTGCCCTTAAAGAATTTAGAGGAGCAGAATTATGTTTCTTGGGACATAGTGCCATTTTCTATCACAATCAGGTAACTATGCTACCTTCAGTTGTTATAAAAATGCTATATATATATATATATATATATATATATATATATATATATATTAAATATGACTTAAAGAAAATGTTACTTCATAATTCAATGCCTTGAAATTGGACATTTGTCTCTTTAAAACATGTTACTACTGGCAGAAAAGATGAAGATGACGGCAGGAAGACAATGGCGTGGCATGATTTTTAATGACTTATCGCGTGAACAAACTTTTTCATGTTTTGTTTTTTATTATGTTCCTTATTTAATGGAAACGTTGCGATTACAAAAATGTATTTTTCTGGCATTAGTAGAATATCTACAACGTTTCGCATACATTTGTAACAGAAATGGAGCTGCTGAGAAAATGAAAAGAGCCAGGCCAGGATTACAAGATCCTACACAGGACAGGATAGAGCACAGTACCTGGTGGGTCCAGCGGCTGTTGGGGACAGTGAGGGGGGAACTGCTGGTGCTTTCCTCGTCAGAAGAAGAACCTGAATGGTAGTCCGATGTCACTCTCTCCAGAGCGCTGGTCACCTTCTTTGCAACATCTTTATCATCCTCATCATCACTCCTGAAAGTGGCGACTGAGAAGCAAGGATTTTGCTCTCCATACCTGGCAATTGGAGAAAATAAGGAAAACATCAACTACAGACCATTCTGTTGGAGAAGAAGAAAGGCCTCTATGCTGGACATATTTTTTGTTTTGTTTTGAATGAATCTTTGAAGAAAAAAAAAAAATCTTATCTAGGGTTGAGATGATTGATTACTGAAATAATTGTAAACAAATTTAGTAATCAGCTAATTGTTAACTGGAGCATACAGAATATGCAAGGCAACATATTCAGAACAGCAATTAAAGCCAAAGCTGTACAAAAAAAATGCACATATTGCATTTAAGATAAAAACAATGCTGTCTGTAAAAATGTTTTTAATAAACTCCTCAGGTGGTAAATAGTTTTAATTCAATCAGTTCAGATTTACTGAGTAGGTAACATTTTATTACAGTTTAGGCAATAAAATATTTACTTTCTTATTTAAAAAAGTAATGACTTTATTTATCTATTTGCATCTTTTAAGATGTAAAAGAAATGTAAAACAATGTAAAAAAAAAAAAGAAGAAAAAAAAAGGCTGAAGTAGTTACAGAAAACGAATGGGTAACACTATTTGAAGGGTCAATAAGATTGACATGACACTATGGGTGTAGCGATACAATAATTTCACGATACGATATACGATATTCTGGTCACGATACAATATGTATCACAGTATTTGTTGAACGATAGAATTCGCTACGATTCAGCGCATCTTTACGATTTTCTGAAAGATTTTAGAAGGACAGAGTGATTTTAGTGACATTTTGTGTTCCATAGACTTGAATTTAACTAACTGAAAACTGATTAAAAGCACCAACTACACAATACCTGACTCTGATTGGACAGTCTAACAGTCTGCAGTTGGACAAAATGAATCAAAGATGCAGTGAGAGAATTAGTTTGTCATTTAATTCATGTGGATTTGACCTAAAACTCAAAAGTTTAAACGGTAATCCAGGAGCAGAGTGGGGAGATTATCAGCCTCTGTAGACTCTCAATATGCAAATGATTGCACTTATGATTTTTCTTTTGGACACTGTGGCTGCATTTTGGAGTAAAAATGCAGCCACAAATGCAGTCTTTTGGACTATGGGGAAAAAGGCTTTTCTACCTTGGCTCCCGGAGTTAGCCGTGGCTGTAAGCTGCTTTCTTCTAACTGATAAAGTAGTGGCTCCGCCTCATCCCGTAGTGATGACTCCTTGCAGCTACGCAGCGCCGCTATTCCCCTGCTTGGATCTCTGACTGCCAGGATCTCATAGTACTCTCAGTCTCTGATACTCTTTGTCTGTTGCTAATAAGAATGATCGATCAGCCATTATCATCATGGAAATCCTCACTGCGCCGTGGGTTCTGGCTGCATTCCTCTTCGTCTTCCTGCTCAAAACACAGCGCCACTTTGGATGTTATCAACCCATGTTCATTCTTCAGGTAATCCTTTATATACAGAACAGAAAACGCTAAGCTAAAAACTAATTACGAAGTGAATGCTACCAGTCGAAATTTGCATTAATTTCGCAATCTCACTGCTTTTGCAGCTGCTCCTTTCGCGCCGCTACTCCTTCCCGCTTCTCTTTCACGGTTACTTGCGCAACTTTACTTCGTTTCTCAGTAACAAAATGCAGCCCATCATTATTTATTGAAGATTTTACATTTCCAAAAACACAGGAATCTAATGTTTTGTTTCGTACATTTGGAAGCTCATTCCCTCTCACATAATCGGAAAAGCCGGGGAATGGCGGCGCTTTTGATATTTGGAAAAATATGGTTTACTAATTTTAGCATAACTCCGGTTATACTTGGCCTATTAACACAATTTAAAAACTGGTGTGTAGTTTATAATGTGCACTTTGAGCTCAAGTTGAAAGTTAGACTGAGGGAAGTGGAGTCTTGCTGCTACGCCGTAACAAACTAGACATTAAAAAGGGCTATACGGCTATGGACCCCTATGGTTTCACAGATGGATACTCGCGGGTGAAAAATCGATACTTTCCCAGGGCGGAAAATATCAATATATATCGCCCAATCGATTTATTGATATAGCTCTACATGACACTGTTATAAACATGACATAACACCTGTCATGAACATAAAGGAGTCTTTATAAATGTCTATAAGTGTCATTCGGTAAATAATGACATTTTTAATGCAAAGTTGCTCTAAAAGGTGCATTAAAAGTGGCAACTTTGCATGATTTTGTAAATTATGATAATTTAATGCAAAGTTGGCATTGTTAATGGACTTTCAATGCAACTTTGCATTAAAAGTGTCATTATTTACCGAATGACACTTCATGACAACAGTCAAACATTCATAAAAACTCCTTCATGTTCATGACAGATGTTATGTCAGTCTTATGCACACCCCTTCAAATAAAGTGTTACCAAAGAATGTGCCTTTTTTTGTCCTGTTAACTGAATAATAGACAGATTAATCGATTATTAAAAATAATTATTAGTTGCATCAAGAAGGTATGAAAATTATTTTTTGTTATGTGTATTAGAGGAAAGTTTTATCACTTTTGTAATATTAAATACCTTGTAAAACATCTAGCAAATAAAAAAACAAAAATAGAAGAAGAAAGGTTGACCAAGTCTCACCTGCAACAAACCTCTCCAGGATCCACCCACAGCGTGAGCTCACGAGGAAGTCCCAGGTCACTATATTTTATCCCGCTCTCCCGGCAAGCCCGAAGGAGATCCGGATCCTGCCTATTGAATCTGTTTATTCGGATGCACCTGAAAAATCCCCCCCCAAAAACAAACAAAACCATGTTTTGTTTAACAACTAAAAGCTTATTCTCAGTACAGACTGATTTAACATTCAGTGCTGTTAATTATCAACAGTACCTGTATGCCTGGCCTTTGCTGGGGCTTTCGGGGTACCAGTGACCCTTGAACTTCTCCTGTAGCGCAACAGCCAGCCTCTCGATAAACAGCTCGATCTTGTCAGATTCCAGCTTCTCCCCTTTCTTCACGAGTCTCTTAAGAAAGAAAACCACTGCTGCTATCTCTCGCATCATGTTTCACGTCTGGTCATTACGGCTCGTGAGCTCCTGCAAGAAAATTGGAATTGAATGAGACTCACAGAACCAGACAAGTGCCTTGTGTGTTTAAATGTTTCTTTAGACAAATTACTAGCCTACATAACATAATCAGTTTGGTACTTGCATGTGAAACTGAACCTCTCTACCTCTGCAAAGGTCTGAAAATCAACCACTGTCCTGTTTTGCTCTTCTGTGAGAGCCAGAACCCACTGTTGCCAACTTAGTCACTATATTTACAGACTTTTCAGGAAAAAAATAAATAAAAAATTGGAATCGGCACTTTTAAAGATCAGTGATCAGCCAGAAAACTGCAATCGGTGCACCCCTACAACACAATACTCACCTGTCCAAAAGCAAATCACAAGTCCACAGAAATTACACAATACAACAATTTTAAGAGCCATCAAATTTTTCGATTTCTTTTAATTTAGCAGACAAAGTGTCAAGTGAAGGTCTTTGTTGGAAATGAGAAACTGCCCCTCCTTCCCAGATAAACAGATTGGCTAAAAATGAAAAGCATGAATATAAAATACCGAGGCCACACCAAAAATCATTCCAGTCTTTGTAAACATTTCTCCAAGTTATACATGGAAGCGAATCTGCCATCTGGAAACGTAAAGTTTACTCGTGCACAGATGGCAAATTGGCTCATGTAGATGCCTGGTTTTTGTTTTATGGAGCTCACTGGTGTTGTAATTACAGTAAAGTTTACATTCTAACAAATCAGGGTGAAATTAGAAGCTTTATGAGAATGTAAAATGCATGCTATTTTACTGACTGGTATTTTCCTAATTTATATCTTAAAAAAAACACTGAATGATGGTTATGATCGCTGCATTTCCATGTGACGTTTACACAGATTGCATCTGATAATTTATCATCTGCTATATCTTGCATAACTTTACTGTATATTACTGGACCAGTGTCTGAAATAAAAGGTAGATAAAACTGTTGAATTTCTTCATTTTTTACGAACTACCGATTTAAAGTTTTTGAGAGAAAACATTCAGAAGCTCGGTGAAAACTGAAGAACAGTCAACTACCCTGGTTAATGGCCATTCATAGCGCTTAGCGTTTTGTTTCTTCGCGTTCGCTTACCAAAGATCATTCCAATGAGGGAAAGACGACACTAAGGTAATAAGCCACTTTCAAAAGCTACGACAACGTCTCTTACGAGGAGATGGACCCACTCAAGTTTAACGGTCTGTTAATTAAATAGGTCCTGGAAAGGCGGGCTGTGACGCAGACGTTCCGTTTATTCCCGCACGGCACGCTCCATAACAAAGCTAACCGAGGCTAGCTAGAGCTAACGGCTGGGGACGAAACAGCTGGCTCGGTTCGCTCATAAATTAACTCAAAACTAAAAAGGAACCGGTATAAGCATTTTAGCTATAATTCCAAGTCGTTTGTGTGTATAGAAAACAATTACTCTCTTGTTATAATCGAAACCAAGCACAAGCTACATAATTACCACGCTATGTTACGGCTAACATCTTCATCTTGCTAACAGCCCGGGTAAGTTGCCACGGCTACAGAGGAAAAAATACAACAGCAAAATGTAACAGACAAACAACACGGTCCCATTCTTATTAAACCATAGCGCCCAATCGTTTGAACTCAGGTTACCTTATATATCAACGACGTCCCTCGCAGCATGGACTAAAAATGAATGGTCAGAAATGTGTGGTTAACGGAAAACTCTTGACTCTCCATGGTGACTCCGCCCATTACAGTTTCGGCTCCGCCTACTCATTTTCCTCATTGGTTAAAATTGAGTTCTGCATCGCATTCATTGGTTGAATATATGTCTATCAATGGTGAGTCATTTTTGTGACTCATGTCGTTAGCTATGTGGGTTGCAATCACGGGTGTAACGTTGCGTTACCCATCCTCAAACATTGAAAAGGTGGACAAAGATATTTTTTTAAATTGTTTTCAACCTGAAGGTAGCGTTGAATTAAGAATATTAAGGTGTTTTTTTTTTTTATAAGGTATTGTAAAGCTTTATGCGCTTTTTTGTCCTCAGGGTGGCGCTCTTTATGCGTTTATCCCATGAGGGCTGTGGGCAAGAAGGCTCTCCTGTATTACAGTGTATCTGAAAAAGCCTGACTAAAGACACTCGATGCAGGACAGCTTGTGACTTTCTTTTCAGTGGAGCCTTCTCCCGAGTCAGGTTAAGACTCCCACAGAGCTGCTCTGCACAAGCTTGTAGGACTCGGGGGCTGACAGCATCTGGACCTGTTCTGGTTCAGTAAATATGACGATAACAGTATCACGTTGCACGTGTAACTGCAGGGGGCAGTGTCGCACCACAGAGTGAAATATTGGGACACAAAGATGTGCTTTGTGCAAGCAACCAGTGATGATTTGGCCATGCAAAAAAAAAAAAATCCCCCCCATACTCTTCACCTCATAGAGATCACTTGCTTCATTGTTGAACTTTGTTTTTCCCTTTCCTTCCTTTTCACAATTATTTAAAAATTATGATAAATTACATTAAAATATGAGAATGTAACATGACAAAATGAGGCAAATTGGGTGTGAATACTGTAAATGCGCTACTTAAAAAAAAAAGTTTGTAATTGGTATTAAAAAAACAGCATGTCAGATAATGTAAAAATACCTGTATTTTTATTGGAAAATCAAGTTATTTAAGCACAATTCAAAAGACAAATTATTTCCACACACAATAAATAGGATGCAAATACATCAAAGACAGATTCAGCCATGAACAAAAACAAATAAAATAAAAAAGTAAGCAAATGAACAGTCAGGCTACAACTAAAGTAGAAGTGTAACAGATATGCCTCTGTGTTCAGTTGGAGATAATGGAACCACAGTAAGATGGGACTGGTTCTCCCACCGAGCGGGGAGAAAGGCCCAGACATGTTCTAACAGCACACGCAAGCAACTCGAAAACAAATGTACAACCAAAGATTTAAAAAGCTAAAAAAGAAAAAAAACTGCTTTAACAACCAAACAAAAACGCACTCAAGCACATGGCAAATAACTGTCTAAAGTAAAACCCATTAAAGAAAGAAAAAAAAAAAAGCTTAAAACTGAGCTAAAACCATTTCTTTAGACCCTAAAAAAGGGTCAAAAACATCTAATCTCTTACAAAGAGAGCAAAATACACATAATGCTGAGCTTTTCTACACATCAAGCTTAGAAACTCTTAAAATTGGCGACCTCGCCCTCTGAAGAAAAGTCAAACCAATACTCTCTGGATAAGGCCGTATGTATTTTAGTCTGTAGCTTGCATAGGATTTCATGTACCTTCGTCTTCCTTTGTTTAAAAGTCAGGGACATCCATAGGCACTGAAGACCAAACCGCCCTGTTTGTATCGCTATGTGGACACTTTGCACACATTCAAACAGGAGAGAAAGAAAGCAACTTGAGAACGAATCAATAAAGTATGCTCTGAACACATGAAAGCAAGTAAGGATAAGTCACATGGGTTATTAAATCTGTTTGGTGTTGCATGATCATCATCATATGGTGTTTTTTTTTTTAATAAAATGCAGAACAGACTTTGGTATTGAAACTGGTTTTGCTTTTCAGAATCTCCATGTTCTCTTGAATAAGTGTATAACCATCCATTGTGCTATGTGCTTGATAGCTACACGACAGACGTCACACTGCTTTGTATGAAATGGGGAAACTAATTACACCAGAAGTAACAGAATGGACACAGACTGAAGGTGAACCTCACGTAACACGTCTCCTTAGGCAACAGAGTGTAAAAAGTCATGATTGAAAACATAATTAGAAACCAAACTGACAGAGATCTAGTCTGTACGTCGTTCCCAAACACTGAATCGGTGGAAATGTGAAGCTTTTTTGGAGTACTTTCAGGTGTACAGTTTTAAAATGTAATGTAAAATATTTTTCAAACTATTTTACTCACAATAAGTCATTTCCTCAAGGTGGACTACAAGTCATTTTTAAATTACTTTTGCTTAGCTCTAGGACCATAATCGTCTGACCCAAACAAGGACCAGAGTGACGATAAATGGACGTATGGTAAAAAATAAAGCTTTCAGAAAATAACTATTAGATTATTTTATGACTATTTTTTTCCTCTATAATTTATGATAGTACTTGACTATAAAGAAGTATGAATGGACAAACAGTGGTTAGCTGATTTCAGACACTCAGTTTTCACCAACCATTGAGTCCAAACAGAGCATTTTCAGGACAATCTGACACCTCGTCTCCCTACCTGTTTTAGGTAAATATTGTGCAGCTAGGAAGCTTGACTGAATAGAATACTTTTTCATTTTTCAAAGATCAAATACTGATTCTCATATCTTAACTGAAAACGAATTGAAGAAACACTAAAAAACTGAATGTCCGTAGCTACTTTGTTCAAGAGAACGAAGGTAAAAACGTGCCGAGCACAATGAAACTGATTAATTATCGAACAGCATACGAAATAAAACTCGCAGTAAAAGAAAACCACCAGCAAATATTAAAAGTCAATTCAAACAAAAAATGTTTTTCCTTTAAGAGTCTGTGGCACGTTAAAACGCAGACGTTCCCTTCCAGTTCTACGCTGTGGCGTATCTGGAACCCGCTGTCCTCAACATGCATGCTGGGTAATCAGCAGGTTGCAATTCAAGCCGCAACAAGCCAAGCACTGAAAACCCTCGCATCGTTTCTGCGCCCGCAAAACAACCGAGCCCTTCACAACTTGTGAGGATGCAGAGCCGGTGGCCCAATGCCGGCACAGTGTAAAAGTCTAGTGGAATCCAGACGCTTCCTCCATGCTGAGGCAGTCCACTTCGTCATCATCATCATCATCATCTTCAGAGAGTCCACCTTTGAAGCTCCTGCCGTCTTCCAGCCCTTCATTCCACGGCAGCTCCGCTGGTGCTGGCCTTCACGCCGGCCCTGCTGATGTGCAGCCAGGGCAGTTTGGTGCAGTTTTTAAAAAGCTGCTCGATGGCGACGTGGCGGACGTGCAGCTCAGACGCCAAGGCGTCCTTCTCCTGCACGGCGGCCGTCAGCTCCTCAAAGACCTCTGCGGAGACGGGCAGCACACAGACGTGTGAAATGATTAAATCTTTATAAGAACTTCAAGCAACGTGAGCAAACAAACAAAAAAGAAAAAAAAGTGACAACTTCAGCGATGTTTCTTCACAAACTAAAAGGGAAAGGCTTTGCTAAGTTCTGCTCCTATCAGAAATAACTTTTGGAATACTGCAGCTGTAGTAAATCAGTTAATCAACCCTCATCTCTTCAAAGTTACATATTTGTTTACTTTCTTTAAAAAAAATTTTTTTTAAATTCCAGGCTGAAAGTTACGATGTAGAATTACAGCCACACTAAGGAAGAAATAAATAAAAATTGAGGAAAAAAGTCGTAATATTACAAGAAAAAAGTCGTACAATAATTAAGTCACATCACAAGAATAAAGTCAGTGTTACTGAATAATTTTACCAGAATAGTCGCAACGTTAGTTGAATTAAGTAGTAACCTTATGAGAACTCCGACATGAAAAATAAAATATTAAAGTGAGGAATGTTGAGCATCTTGTGAAGTTACTTTGGTATCAGTTTTACAAATTACAAAAAACAATCAACACATTCACGTCAAATTATTATCAGAATAACTGGAAACGATTTTCAAGCTTCTGCATATATTTTGTAGGAAAAAATAAATCACAGACTAGAGCTGGTCATGTCTGATTTTGGTCTCATTAAAACCACTCTTACGACTTTCTTCTGGTGTTTTTTTTTTTTTTCTGGTAATATTATAACTTTATTCTTGTAAATTTAAAAATAAAAATTGTCTTCGTCTGGCCCTAGTTTTCAATGATATAAAATGGTCCAATATTTAGATTTAGAATATGTTGCAGTTGTGAGATGAAGACTAACTATGAATAATCTGGATTAATTTAAATAATATTAAAATCTGAACATTGGATTCAGATACACAGCTAAAAGAATCCCATCACATTGGTAGGAAACTAAGACTTACTTTCAATCTGCTTCAGCAGTTGGCTGTTCAGCTGATGGAGCTCATCCACACTCATTTTCGTCACTGAAAGAGAAAACATTGGTTTATTATTATTAGAGGAACATATATTAAATTCTTGTACAGAAAGAACTATGCAGGGTGGAATGAGATGCAAAGATGGGGGGAAATGACATTAATTTCTTCTACCTTATCTCCTACAAACATTATTCATGACATACAGTATTCTGACTCAATAAAGAGATAAAAGACTGAAAATCCACACCAACTACTACAAAAAAAGGGAATTATTATAGCGTACATTCGTCTTTGCTGTGCCCCTGGTTTCTGTGCTGCTTCTGTCCTGACGACTGCTTCCAGCTGTGCAGATCCTTTCGTCCGTCCCTGCTCCAAGCGTCGGCCTGCGACTCGCGCAGCAGCTCCACCTCCTCGGCCGTTTGACTCTCCAGCATCCCCGCAGCGTACGCCGGCAGCCCCGTCGCCCTGGCCCTGTCCCAGCAGGGGGCGTAGCGGGGCACCTGGGCATCAGACTGGGGCAGCAGCTTGCGCTCGCCCTGCTGGCTGTAACAGAGGAGCTTTGCCCCCCGTCTGGCGCAGCCGCTGGAGGAGAGCGAGTCTTTGTTCTGGGCGAACTGGATGATGCGGTTCAGCTTCTGGCTGAGGGCCAGCTTCATGCCCTCATAGGCACTTCTGGAGACCTTGGAATGGGACAGCTTCTGATTGGCAATGAGGTGGCATTTCTCAAAGCAGTCTCTGTGGCCACGCAGCGACTTCGAGTGCAGCAAGGAGGCCGAGGTGACGCCTGCGATAGAAGCGGACAAAAACAAAGAGAGTTAACGCCACAGCTAATAAGAAAAAAAAAACTGATTTATGGTTTATAACTTTATGGTTTATAACATCCCTCAGACAGGAAGTAGAGAACCTGTAAAACAAACTGGTAGTAAAATGGGTCGCCTTTATAAACCGAGGGAAGATGAAGGTGAAAATCACTTGTGTGTGTGTGTGTTTGAATCTACAGAGAGGAGTGTGTGACGAACAGCAGAGTGAGTGGTTGCTTTCTTCGCATGGCCTACATTTCTCAGCAGGTAGAGGGTACACGATGAAGGCCGACTTGAGGAGATTAGTCACTGATCTTTAAACTGCTACAGGAGATCACCGCGGCACGCTTAGCTTGTGCTTCAAGTGGCCGTGGCCGCTTTGGCCCCACAAAGCAAAATACAGTCAAAACTGGACGAAGCACCGTTCAAAATTATACTCCAAACAGGTCAAAACATGAGAATCTGCCACCAGATGCAGTGGAGAACTGTCTCTTGATGTTTTAATGTGCCGTTTCATTAGCAGTAAAGTGTCTCTAAAACACCCACAAAATGTTTACCAATGAGCTAAAATAAAATTCAGACCTGAATCTGCCTCATTTCCACTTACAGCTAAAGGACAATATCAAACTAGATTAAGCAAATTAGGTCCAAGTCTCTCCGGGTCATCTGTCTCCACCAGGATTAGACAGCCCAGAAAGGAGATAGTTGAACATCTTAGGAAATGCAGAAATCATAAGTAAAATTACACACAATTACATTCATGTTTCTCCTCTTGCTTGCAGTTTAAATGTTACATTTAAAACTGGAGCTCAGGGTTCTTGAAACTCACCAATCGTTTTTATAGTGTTCAGGAACCTATTTTCTAGTAAGAAATAGTGATGCACAGATCAGATAATAATATCTGTTGGTCTAGAATTAAAAAAAAAAAGTCTAGACTGGGTGTCATGACAATATGCCCAATCCATACAGGCAGATCTATTCAGTCTAAGTCTATGCTTCACTATTTATTTTACATTATATTTAGAATTTCTATTTGGACTTTCTCAACCATTTGAAAGAAAGTTTGTTTTTACATTGGTTGTTATGCTCCTAACTGCACTGACAGCACAAATTAAAGTTGTGGTTTTACCTCTTTGACCAAGCCTGTGAAATTATTTGTGTATTTAAGTGCGCTGTACCGGTGCAAAGTTATCAAATAAATTTTTCTTCTGTATCGGATCGGTATCCGACGATACGGAACCTCAGATATCTGTATCGGTATCGGAAATGAAAAGAAGGGAATTGGTCCAACTCTAGTAATAACTAGCTACATGGTCTAAAACCAGACAGTAAATGTTTCATTTTCTCCTTAATTTTCTTAAGTAGTTTTTAAGTACTTGCAAATAGATTCAAAATGTGGTTTTCGTTTGGACCGTTAGCTTTAATGGCTCTCTTCCACAGCAGAGTTTTAGACCATTACACAACCGTGTGTTTGGGAATCTATTCTTAGCTTCTGCATATTTGTGCTTGGCCCAGAGTGCCTTGAAAGATGGATTTTTATTCTGTGGATTAGCCTTGTGAGGAAACCACATTACGTAATCCAAGTTGGTTGCAACTCTGGTCAAAGGATGTATAATAACGGCTGCAAGAGCTTTCAGTCAAACAGTGATACTAACCTGATCAGTCACTGAAGCACATTTCCTACCTCTAGCTTTGTGACAGAAAATCATAACAATATTAAAAACAAAAAAAAACATTGGCCCAAAACCAGGGCAGTGTGCAACCAGCCAAAGACCTCACTCAGCGTAAGCAGCTTAGCACTGCTGCCTTTCATGGGCACACACATTAAGCACAAACACACACATAGACTATTCGGTGGAGGTGAAGTCAACATTGTTGAGCTGGGACAAGTGGCGATAATACACACCACGGACCGATACGCTTGGGGTTTCTTTTCTCTGCTCTCTTGAGGGAGGAGTCAGACTTGCCAGAAGAGAAAGATGGAAACATGCTTGGTTAAAGTCTGACAGAAACCTCTGAAACGTAAACAGCTGGTGTTATTGATCTGTTTCAGTCTGAAGGCAGCTGTGGCTACGAGCTGAGTTAATTATTCTACAGCACTGGGATCAGTCAAGCAAGAACTGAACAAGCAAAGTCTGTATAAGAAAAAAAGAAAGAAAAAAAAAAAAGAGTCCCAAATCCCCACTCTTATTCTTAAAGCTTAAATATTACAGTTTCAAAGCCTTTACACAAATATTTAAAACTATATTTTAATACGGTCTAATTGCTTCTATTTCAAAATAGAAAAGCAGCAATTATTCACAGTCTCGCTAATCTAATACAACACTGATTATTGCATTTACCTTCTCTAATATATAATTAGAAACTGGAAGGAGGCTAAATTTAGCAGTAGATTTCAAGTTCTAATTTCTGGAATTATTACGCTTTTACTGTTCTGTTCTTTGTAGAAAAACTCAAATGAGTTGATGTTAACTGGTTCATTAGTCAAGCTGTTTGGGTAAAGGACAGGCATAGGCGTTTTCAGCCAGCTGAGTGGCAGCAACAAGTGGGGGAGGGGGACCTAATCTATGTTTCATAAAGCAACAGAAACCCCTGGTCACTCTGGTTCTTTACTGGGTATTTCCTTAATCTTACATAATATTTCTTTAGTTTTGAGGATGCAGTTATTAAAAGACAGACAGTTTGGTTTTAAGGGAGTGCCGCTACAACTTTTTCACTTCTGCAACTCAGCTATCTCAGTGTGTGGGATACAAGCACTAGCAGATAGAAATTCTAGGGCCGACTAAATGCCAGATGCAGGCCGATAGAATCCGATACGATGTTTTTGGCTGATATCGGACCAGTTTCTGATATCAATATTGGATTGGGACAACCCCTATTTGGTCTATGCACCATGATGTAACCATGAGCCTCAGGCATTTTAGATAAGAGAAAATGATCTGAAAGTGTTTAAAAGATGAAAGACAGCAAGCAAAAAGTGCCATCTTTGATCAATGGAATTAAAGAATTAAATTACAACCAAAGCACTGTCATACTGTAGCCTTCTCCCCACTTTAAATTACTAAACAGATTCACTGTATCGTGGTTTCTTATGAAGAAACGCACAGTGGGCCTGTACATCATTAGTTTTCAAAACATTCACTTTGAAATGCCTTCTTTGAACAATCGGTAACACTTTATTTGAAGGGGGTGAATAAGACTGTCATGACACCGTCATAAACATGACATAACGCCTGTCATGAACATGAATAAGTCTTCATGAATATTTATGACTGTTGTCATAAAGTGTCATTCGGTAAATTATGACAGTTTTAATACAAAATTGACATTATTCAGAATATCTTAGTTATGACAACTTGACATTAACCAAGAAATCATTACTGATATAAATTTGTTATAAAAAAATTACTGATTGCACTTTAAAAATTAGGTAACTTTATGTTATTAAAGGTAAAGTTTAAACACCAACAGTCTTATTCACCCCCCTTCAAATAAAGTGTTACCGAACAATGTGTTTACCTTAAGAAAAACAGCAGTTTTTAGTTGAATATTTGAGTCGCTGTGTAAACGGCCGAATTCAGTCATTTACAATTTCTTCAACTTGATCATGGAAATAAGAAAAAACTGTTGTGGTGTTTTTCTGCTATTCAAGCATGTTTCATATCGAGACAAACAGATATTTTTGCTTTGCACCTGAGAGCGATAACCAAGGCTAGCATACAGCAGCAACCATATGCAGCCAATCTGGTTTTGCTCTGGGTGGAAGAGCTGGGGAAGGACACCCGATCCTCGACACACTTCAGAATAGTGGACGGTTGAAAGTTGGTAGTGAGAACAAGTGGGACAGAGGTCATCAGGTTTCCTGCTGCTCAATAGAGTCTGTTAGCAGCAGCTGCCGCTGCAGCATGGAAGCAGGCCGGCTTCCATATCAACTCTGAGATAATATGGAAAGCAGCGAAAAACGGTTCAAACACCTGTCAACCACTGCAAACTCCACAACGCTTCCTTCCAGTGTAACTGCAGGAAATCACACTCACTAAACTGTAACCAAACTCCTACACAGTTCGGTTTACAGTAAACTTCTAGAAGACTACTGGGATTACTCAATATAAAAGTGTAGTAATGTATATATTTTTAGTGGTAAAAAAAAAACAGATCCACTCCATCAGAAAAACAAACGGAACAAAGAGATTGTTCAGGATCTCATTATTGATAACGGTAGAGCAGAATTGGGCAGATGGTACACAGTGAGAAGGATAGTCACAATCACATCTGGCCACCATCTGCCTTGAAATGTTGCTCAGGAGTCACATCTCTGTGACTGGAAGAAGACAGATGAAGACAAATGGCTCCTTAGATCCATGGCTGAATGATTCAAGTAGCTTCCTGAATCCAAAACTGAAGAGCACCTCAAACAAACGACGTCCATGAGAGATTTTTTACGGTATTTTTTTTTAAACATAGAAGATGAGAAGTTCGTCAAATTTGCTAACCAAGTAACAGTATCTGTGTTTTCAATAGTGCAATTGATAAGGACAGCTTGAATGCATTATTTGGTAGGTTATTAGATGTCAAGTGTCACACATTTGCGCTCTGCATGTTAATAATGTATTTGGAGCATTGGACAGACTTTAACTGGTGGAAGCATTGTGAAAAGGTGAAATTTGGGTAAGCCAACAGATTTAGCTTGATAATAAATTGTCAAGCTAATATAACAGCAGGTCAAAGCTTTTAGGATACAAATACTAAGTTGGACACACTGTTGTTTTGTTATTATTATTCTGGTGGGGGGGGGGTAAATTGAAACAAAGTGTATATATTTTGAGATGTAGTGGGCTCTATTCTGTTTTGTGAAGGAGCGTTAATGGCTGCATTAGTAAATATGACTGAGGATAAAGATCATGTTTATATCTGGTCACTTGTATTTGTACAGTGTAATAATCTCAAACTGGCTCGTGTTAAGGCAGAAAATGTCTTTAACTTCCAATTAAAAGTGTTGCTCGGACAAAAGAGGATTTTCAAGAGTCTACATCAGGGGTGTCCAAGGTCGGTCCTCGAGGGCCGGCATCCTGCATGTTTTAGTTCTCTCCCTGGTGGTACTAACAACCTTTTCAGCATGTCAATGTTCCTCTTAGGCCTTCTAACGAGCCATCATTTGATCCAGGTGTGTTAAACTAGGGAGAGAACTAAAACATGCAGGATGCCGGCCCTCGAGGACTGACTTTGGGCACCCCTGGTCTACATGATAGAAATATTTTGCCTTCAGACCAAAGCCTGTTATAAAAGACTAAATCAAATAAAGACCAAACTCAATCGTGACACATTTACTTGCAGTTGCCAGGTTAACAGAGACTAAATATTTTTGAAGGAGCTTATTTATTCAAAAGCATAATCCAATGGTAAGCAGGGGGGCTCTGGAGCGTTCGTCATAACAGGTTCTGCGTTCGATTATACGGCTGCGACAGGGAGCAATATTGCCAGGCGGCTCTATAGCTGGTGGGGTGAAGAGTTGAGCCTCGGTAAATGAGTTGTTTAGAAGAGCGCGTAACAATAGACCCTGTAGAGCTGCAACAATCGACACCATCTGTGTTTCGCCAGGCGTCTGCTGAGGGATTTTTCTGCTTGTCTGATCCGAAAACAGGCTTGTTGTGTTACGAGGTCTCAGCGAATATCTGCATCTGGATTACGTAAGGAATGCTGCTGAATTCAACACCTTGCTCTTAACAAGCGGCCGGAGATGACCGAGAGACCAATGAAAGGAGAGAACTGTGGTCACCCGAAACACATTTCACACACGCAGGATGGAACGTGCGAGGTGTCAGGTTGGAACGACCCCGCTGATGCTGTTTTGTGACAAAAATATAACAAGGGACGGCTCAAATAACACGTACACTTTATTTCAACAAAGAACAACACACTAACTTCAGCAGCCTAATTATGGGATCGACAGGCCCAGTACCAGTAAATTAACTTGGGCTTTAATCAGCCATTTAGGGAATCTGACAGATGGTCTTATTAAATAAATAAGCATGTTATCCAAGCACAGAGTCTTCATTATCTATAATAAGCTGAAGTGAAGAGCTGATTAGGTTTTCTTACAGCGCCATATGGATTTATATTAAAATCAGATCAAAGTTTGTTCTTTGTGTTATATTTGATTTTAATTCACTGGATGCCAGTAGAGGAAGTCTACCAAAGCTTTGTATGATTTATTAGCACAACACTCTCTTTATGTTTGAACTAATAACAGTCAAACAACCGCATGCCTGCTCTGCATTTAGCATGACGGGAAGCTACAAAAACTGGATAAGCTATCAAATGTTTTGTCTGGAATCATGTGCTTTCACCACAGCAAATTATGGCTTGGATTATGTTCAGTTTAACTCCTTTTTGCTAAAGGGATTGCTTGTTAACTCCCTTTCACCGAACAGCTGACAAAAACAACTGCTAATAACTGAAGTTTGTAGTTTGTGGTTTAGGTTTAGCCGATATAGAATTCCCAACAAAGTTGGAAAAGCTCTGGATTACATGATGGTTCAGGTTCACGCAGCGTTTCCCCATTAAATAAAAACAAACTAGCTAAACTGGCTCTGACTGTTCTGCTTCTGAACAACGGACCGGCTGTGTTGACGCTCAGGGCTACATGAAGCACCCAATTGAGATGGAGCAACAGAAGAGAAAATAAACATCTCCAAGTGAAAGGATATTAAGTCAGAGGTTGAGCAATGCAGAAACAAGCCAAGTGATGTCTATTTTGAAGAAACTGGCACATGCACACACACACACACACGCACACACACACAGGCAAATGGAGTTTCCTCAGATACAACAATGCCTTCACTTCCTGTGTAAAACTGTGCCCCCAAGTCTTATTGAAGTCGGTGTTTCCGTCATCACTGTGAAGGGATTGTTTGTTGATATCGGTTCCATACGTGGACGGCGTTAAATCTTTGCTTTATGCTTTTGTATTTCATGATTCTCGGGAGGACAAATTGTTAAAGTTAAAGCTGCTTGCAGATAATCTGACTAAACAGTAAGCCAGCAGCAAACATCCTTGCAGGCAAGTCTCGACAGCTCTCTTCCGTGCAAACATCCAAACAACGACCAGGAGGCCGTGGGCGGAAATGAATACAAAGGTCATGTAGCGTCGCGCTGTATCCCGTCTGATTTCTACTGCGACTATACCATCTCTTAATTATTTTATCCATATTATATATCAATTGATCTCCGGTAAATGTAGTTTTAATGCTCTATGAGTGGCTACAAGTACTCAAATAATTATCAGCAGCAAAAAACTTTTCAGACAAAAAATAAATTAAAGAATAAAAATCCTGTATTGGCCAATATCAGAATCGGCATGTCAGGCTTTTTAAAGATCAGTGATCGGGCACCGGTATGTTCCCAACTCCACAAAGAAGACGCTAGCTGTATTCGCACATGTTTTTTGTCGTTCAGGCTGTGGATTCACTGTCTTGGGAAATCAGAAAGAATCATTCCTGAAACCGGGTTCCAAAGTGGATACATTTCAGGACGCCGGTTTCATGTTTCCGTCTGAGTATGACAGTCACGTCTTTTATTAAACAACGGCGTCAGCATCGCTGTTCTGTTTTTGCGTTGCTCTATTTCAGTGTTACAGCACCACCGATTGGCCCGGCAGACCCAACATTTTCGGTCAAAGTTCACCAGAAAACTTCATTGTTGCACATCTCTGTGCAACAATGTTTAATAAATTTATCTTTCAACATCTACAACGAAGGATACTGTGAACGCTGTCTGTTACATGACAGAATCCATTAACTCTGTGCCAAAATGAAGCAGAATTATCTGAGAAAAACACTGATGAGTCCACGTTTCTGCATTCATTCTTTAGCAATTACGACTCCAAGTCCTGCTGCGGCTGCACAGATCAGTGCTGTGAACTTCATTACCGCTGTATTCCAACAACACGAGGCAACAGATGAAAACACACACTGCTAAAACTGCAATTGGGGAAATAACAGTTGCGGGATGGGAAAGGTTTCTCACAGAGTGCATCTGTCTGTGTGAGAAAAACAATGAACATTGCCAACTTGGCAGTCCATTTCAACACGCGATTACACGCAAAGAAAAGCCATTAAGTCTACATGAGCAATCAGCAAACACATGGTTCGGCCTTTGTTGTCACTCACTCACGCTAAAAAGTTGCCAAAAGAAATGTGGCAGCCTCTTGTTTCAGTAACGAAATGCAGAGCTGCATCAGAAACATGCCCTCGTCTGCAAACCCCCCCCCCCGACTACTGCTCGATGGTCATTACGAAGGCTGTGTTCAATGATCAGGATTTTTGAGTTTCTCACCTGATAAAACTACAAACCGGAATGATTCCTTGGTGCAACTGCAGGAAAATACAACAGCGACAGCCATCAAAAACCGCCAGCTGCCGAGGTAACAGTTGTGAGACCGTGTGAAACTGAAACATTAACATACGCCGAATGACATACGGATTTTTTCCTTCACGCCGGCTTTTGACATAACTCACTCGTATAGTTATTTAGGTTGCTGGCATCTCTCTAGCGTATGCAACGGTTACTATTCTAGTCGCCCGTACGATGATTAATGAGCGTGCAAACGTTCAACTGACAACATTTTACTGCGCCGTGAACAACAGTTCCTCGGTACCCACACACCGTCTCCTTCCACCGTGACGGGCCACGCGGCCGCTTCGGCTGCGGAGGGGAGAATGATGGGAACTCTGTCAGCATCTGGAACGGCACGCTAACAAGTAGCCGATAGTCATATTGTGCACAGAAAAACAAAAAGCCTTTGTGTGTGTATGAGATGAGCACCAGATGAGGGGTACCCGTCCCCTTCTGATTCCCCATTCTTCTTCAAATAGGCCACTCAGTAATTAAAAGATGAAAAAAAAAAAAAGAACTTCAAACACACACTTGAGCTGGAGTGGCACATCAAACAGGAGGGGGGATCATTGTAGTTTGCCATAATAAATGCTTTGGTCATAAAAAGCTTTTATTCTTATACAAGGTTTATAAATTGTTCATGGAGAGAGGATAACACTTGTTTATAGAAAATCTGTTTGGGAGATAAAAATGGAAGCAGTGTGAATTTGAAAGGCTTGGAGAAAGAGTTCTTCTAATCTGGATATTCCTCCGAATGCTACAGAGCTGCAGCAGGTAAAACCATGTGGGATGTAGCTAAAATTCACTCCAAAAAATGCTTATAAGTGCCTATTTTAATAGTTGCGTGAGGTATTTCGTCTTCCCAAGCTACATTTCCGCATTAAATTATTCCCGGCAAATTTTCCGGGAATAATTTAATGCGGCGTTCCACAAAAAAACAATCCAGGAAGAGGTGAATAGGAAAGTGTCCACTGTGTATGTGTATAAGATAAAACTTTAAACTTTTACGATGACTAAACCTATCACAATTTATTGTGTGATGAATTAAAATGAGCACAATAATTTCCACTCGGGCAGCAGTCGTTACAGAGATGCTTCCCTTTAACATCGTTGAAAAGCCGGCGTTTCGGAGAAAACGCTGCCAACATTTGACACAAGACTTCATTTGCGCTACCTGCCACTTTGACACTCTGACATTTCGCAGGCTAAAGTTTTATTACCTCATTTCTGCCGTGATATATTCACACTTTTAAAATCATTAAAGTTGAGAACAGGTGTCTGGCGGCTAAATGCACCATTAATTCCTATGGGAAAAGAGAGATAATTTATCACCACCAAGTTCGGTTGTAAAAGTAAATGACTCTTGGGTCCACATATATAAAAAGTTGTTTGCTCCCCACAAACAAGCAATGCACTTCCTCTTTTCCAGCTGCTTTTCTTACCCTCGATGCTGAGTTCAAAGCAGACGTGGCAGAAGGACAGGGTCCCCGTTTCAGTCTCTAATTTGCAGACGCTGCAGATATTGTCGTCGTTCAGATCGATGTTCACAAACTGCTCCTCTTCATCCATTGCGCCTCTTCTGAAAGACAACCGTTAAAAGATGGTGATAGCATCCCCAATTGATTGAAGTCGTCAACAGCTTCTACTTTGTCTCAATTTACAAAACAATGCAGCAAAGACACAGGGTCTTTCACACGGCGATACAATAAAAAGGATGCCAATTATCGACCGGGTTCAAAAGTCTGTGTTGAGTAATCTTATCATGTATGGACAGTTTGGACGCACTCAGGACACAATGAGGATGGTTTCCATTATACTGAAGAGCCACAGACCAAAAAAAAGCCCTCTCTAGTCAATGACTGTGTTTGTTTTATCTAAAAAATAAAACAAAAAAGTGTGATTCAAATGTTAGCATTCATAAACATCAAACCGGAGAGTTATGGAATAGTTAGGACATTGAAATTTGTGTTTTTAATGAGCATCCCCAACCAACTACTGCTCAGTTGAACTCAAACTAACCAATCACACCGACCCTTAACTGACAAAGTCACTAGTATTAAAGTGAGTTTTAAAGCCAGTAAAGTAGCTCAACTTATTTCATCGTACAACAGAGAATAAAGGAAGGTAGCCTGTTGCTTTAAATGAAAAATAAGCAATTCATATTCTTGGAAATAAAAAAAGAGAAATATCCACTGACGGTCAGAAAAATTAACTTCGTTGTCTAAATTGGGGAATATTTAGTCAGTAAAAACATCACAGACCAATGATAATCCAAAACTCTACATCACAGAGAGTTTGCATAATGCTGTCTGTAATCAATTTTTGATTGAGTCTGAATCCAAATTAAAATGTAAACGCAACCGAAGCACCCCTCGTTATAAACTAGACATGAAAACAAATTAGGTTATGGCATCACCATAACCGTCTAACTCAACAGAGCGTCACATATTTTGCTTCCATTTTCTCTTCAGAGGTAGAAATAATGTCCCTGGTTCTTCTAGACCGGTTCAGCCCACGGGAAACAGTTTCAAGTCATGTCGAAAGCTCCGTTTCGCTTTGTTCTTTCGACAACACACCGTCAAAAATAATGTATACATTATGAACAGAGCCCCTAGTATCCCAAACCGAGCATGCAAAATTACAGGTGAAACCATAGGACATGGTTACCGACACTATAACAACAAAGAGACTCGGTTATTTGATAAACTTTCCACCACGTCGGTGGTACATGTATGACCTTCAGAACCAGTTTCCCCCCCAACTGGTCGATACTTTAAATGTCTAAAACCACACGGACTATAAACCTGACACTTTACAGTTTAGAGGAACCGAGTGTCCCACACAATGTTACACCTCAGAGCGTTAAAATAAACGAGTGCTAACAAGAAGTTATGCTAACAGCACACTCGCATCCTCCGAGCACTCAGTCTGCTTCGTGACCGTTATTCTGCGGAGCTAAACAGAAAGGGCTTGAGGAAAAGACGGATTTTATTTCCCAGTATTGAACACACCACGTCTGGCAAACTTACCTCACAACCGACGGCTCTTTTCGGACAGCTTTTCGCTTTGAGCGGACACCTCGGTAGTTCACGGTCTCAAAGGGCTCTCAGACATTAAACAAGACTGCGCGTCACGGTAAATCCAAGGAAGCCACAGGAACCTCTGTCGCCTCTAAGCGGAAAGAACCACTTCTCGGAGTGAGGGGACAGAAAGTAATTATACTCTTAAATATATGACATTTTGCCGGCAACATAAATATCCGAACAACAAAATGATATTTAGCAGACTTTACTCACAAAATATTCCTCTTCCAATGCAGAACTTTATTAAATAAACAGCCCAAAGACAACAATGGCCGCCAGCGCACCCCTCCGATTTAAACAAGTATTTTCTCCCACGCGTCACCAAAACACGCGCATGTTTGGAAAGAACCAAATAAAAAAAAAAGTCACAAAATATGGGAAACAATTTCTCGTTTAGAAATATACAACATTAAATATTAATATCTGTACCTCGAGCAAATCTTTCGTTTTTACTACTTTCTGTTGACATTCACGGGAACATGGCAGGGCACGACGCGGGGAACTGCCGCGAAACACCCAGAGCTACAATCATTATTATAAAGGATTAAGTGATTTAAGTGCAGCACGGCGGCTGCAAATCACTTTCACCCCACATGTCTGGAAAGCGACAACACAAAAGACCCTCTCTCCCCCAAAACGCGAAACAGAAACAACTGTTAAGCAGTAATAAAATTTTTTTTTAATTATTACATATAATTTTTTATTTTATTTCCGAGCTATTATTTTTTACATTAAAAATGATATCACGTTAGATAACACAGTTATTGTTTTTGCAACATTTTGAAGTTTATGTCTCTTCAGTTTCCGGTCATAATATTTTGCATTTTGATAATATATTTGGCTTGTTGGCTGGACTGTCCTTCTCCTTAAACTGATGGATATCTTCTGTGGCATATAACTCATGAAAAGTGTTTAATAGTAAATAATGAAAAGCATCAGGAACATACATGTCGGTTAATCATAATCAGGGGTGGAAGTAGGCAGGTACGGTCGGGTACTGCGTACCCATAAAAGATTTAGCGGGGGTACGCAGTACCTGCAAGAGAGGGGAGCGGCTGACTGCTGTAAAAAAAAATAAGTGGGTACATGTGCAGCCACTAATCAGCCGTGACTGATTAGTTTTTCCAAGAACAATCTAAAACACGACTTAATCAGTTAATAAATAGCTTTCACGGGGTGTGCTGTGGTGGCGCAGGGGTTAAGCACAACCCACATATGGAGGCCCTAGTAATCTACGCAGCTGTCGGTTCAATTCCTGGTCTTCTGCATGTCTTCCGCCCTCTCTTATTAACCACTTTCCTGTCAATTAACTATCAAATAAAAGCCACTAGAGCCAAAAAACTACTTTCACCCCTGATCATAATGTTGTCTTCACAAAATGTTCAATTTAACATACAAAGTCTTATTTCAACATGTTCATGTTGACATGACTAATTTTAGAGACTTAATTAATTATTTTACTTTATTTGTTTACTTGCTGATATTTTCTTTAAAATTCACATTTGTAAACTTTTCCTTTGAGTCCTTTCTCATTTTTTGTCACAACCAGGATGTCATAAAACCACAGCTTTGAACATTTCTCAGCACACTGCTTAATGTATTATTTTAAAGTTAAAAGAGTTCAAGCCAACAAGAGATACAACTTTCTTCTTAAGCCAACAGGAGAGCGTTAATCGGAGATGCACCAATGGTAACTCTGGAGGAGCTCCAGAGATTCACATCAGTGGGAGAATCTATTGGCAGAAAACCTAATAGTTGCATACAAGCCACGTAGGAGACAGAGCAAACTTGGAAGAAGACACTCCAGTCAGATCACACCTGAACACAACATCTCCACTGTGACAAATGATGATGACAGCATCATGCTGTTGGGATACTTTTCTTGAACAGGAACAGAAATGCTGGTATGAGCTGACAGGATGATGGATGGAGCTAAATCAATACTAGAAGAAAACTTGCTTAAGGTGTTAAAAGACTTGAGACTGGGGTGGAAATTCACCCGTATGCAAGATGACTAACCTAAACATAAACTCAGAGTAATGTAGGTCAGTGCACAACCTGCATACCCATGTACTAGAACGGCCCAGTCAAAGTAAATACCTAAATCTAATGGAGATTTTATGGCAAGACTTACTTACCGAAGTGGACAGATTTTAGTCTCTGGATGGTCAAAGCTGCCACATAATCACCTAGATTTGCAGATGTACTTGCAGTGAAAAGTGGTTTTGCAATAAATAAATAAATAAATAAATAAATAAATAAATAAATAAATAAATATCATAATACAAGTGGCACATTTTGATATGTTTATTAGTGAAAGAAAAATAATCAAAAGTATCAATCATTTTCTTGCTACTTCAAGTTTGTGGATGTAATGTAATGTGATGAAATGTAAAAAAATATACAGGAGCTATGAATATTTTACACTCTTAACGCCTATTTATAAAGTAGTTCAAGTACTTAAAGACCATCAAAACCTTGCAGACCAGTTCAGTTTTTCTTACATGTATATA
The DNA here is from genome assembly GCF_051168715.1 of Poecilia mexicana. NCBI lineage: Eukaryota > Metazoa > Chordata > Actinopteri > Cyprinodontiformes > Poeciliidae > Poecilia > Poecilia mexicana. The sequence continues at coordinate 18,002,900 of NW_028263383.1, forward strand.
AACCCTCTGTAATGCCAGCTGCTCCAGGGTCGTGTCAGTGATACTTTAGGCTCATTTGGCCCTGCATTCTCCAGCTGCTCCCGTATCTGGGAGTATACAAAAGAACATGGCTACAACAAAATGAGCTGTCTTCATTTTTTTAAATTAGTTTCAGACAGTTTTCTGGAATTCTGAGCTCATGTAGGGAGGCTACAGACAACAGCTTTCATTCTTCTTTCCTGTTTTACCTCATTTAATGATAGAAAAATCTAAATGTTTCACAACAGCAAACAAATCAAATCAATTTTCAATGGATAATCGTTGAAGCCTGTGATTGAGCTAGACCAGGGGTTCTCTCCAGAGGAACAAGTGGCTCTTTGGACCCTCCACAATGGCTCCAAATAACTTTGACAGAAAGTGATCAGCGTTTTAGACATAGCAAAAAATTCTTAGCATAAGATTAGAAATTATGTTCCCCACCTCCACTCGTCTTCATTTTCCACAAATAGCTACACTCCATACAAGGAAATTGATCCGCATAAAAGTTATATATATATTTTTTTATTATTTTAAAACCTACAAAAAGAAATAAAATGGCGACCCTTTACAAATGATGCATTTCCTCATTTTGTAGCTGGATAGTTGAGTTCTCTTTTCTCAACAAGTCACGTAACTTTTGCAACTCTTCATTTATTTATTTTTGATTTGTTTAATTTCCCTCTGGGATTAATAAAGTACTTTTGAAATGAATTTAGCTGGACAAAAATAGTTCATACGCTGGGATTGTAAATATTTCAGTAGTATTTCAGACCCCTGATCCGGACGGCGCTAGAATGTGACCGAGTGACCGTATGACTCAGGCGCCCCCTCCTGGAGAAACTTGAGTAATTCAAGCAAAACTAAAACTGGGCTCAGTTCCACTTAAGATGCAAGAAGGGGCCTGAATTGACATAACTCTGCTGCGTAAGGTTTTGTCTTGAGAACGGAGGAGATTTGGAGATAACAAGTGAAGTTCTGGAAAAATTGTTTGGGGGAAAAACTAAAAATGGTTTTAGATTAAACTATTCCAGTCAATGTTTTTATTTTTCATTTATTTTTATTTATTTATTTATTTATTTTTGTAAATAGCACAATTCAACATCTGCTTCTCTTCAAGTGGTAAATGACAACACAGATGCTAAAACATTGCGCAGCTTTTTTTAAGTGACCCATCTAAAGCTTTTGATACTGTTGAAACTGTACCTCTTCTTCAAGTTGTAGCTGGTTCTCACACTATTTACGCAGCAGAACACACTGTGTCCAGGCTGCGGGGTCTTTTTCCTCCCTCCTTGCTGTTTCACAGGGAGTGCCTCAAGGCTCAAGTAAGGAGTGCCACACGGCTCCTTACTCAGGCCATTGTTGTTCATAATTTATGTCAACAGCCTGTGACAAATTGCCTGATGCTAAATCCCATCTTTATGCCGATGATGTGGTTATTTATTATTCATCTTCTTCAGTTTCTCAATCATTTAAACTTTTTTGCAATATGCATTTGTTCAGTGCTGTCTGATGAGGCTTAAGCTGGTTTTTAACGCAGATAAATCAAAAGCACTGTGGTAAACAGCGCCCACTACTCCTCCCCAGCCTGCTAACTCTTCCAAAGGTTGAAACTGTATTTGTCAGATGGTATGTATATTTAGGTATTCTGCTTAATAAATCTTATTGTCAAACTCATTTCTAAGCTAAAACTTAAATTGGGTTATTATTAATTATTTAGATCTGCTATTCATGAACTCTTCAGTCCAGCATTTGGAAAAACAATTAAAAAATCTGACACATTATATGACTGTTTTTTTTTTTTTTTTTTTTGTCAAGCATATCATTACTCACAGCATGCTACATGCTACGACAAAATGTCCGTCTTTCACTGATCTCAGACCCTCACTGGCTGGTCTATATCTATAAAGGCACTCTTGGGCTTCTTCCTACACATTATTCTTGCTTCTGTGTAGAAACTTTAGTCATTACGGTCTGTGCTCTTGCAAGCCCCAAAAAATTTACAACTGAACTGGAAAAAGGGGGCTTTAAAATATCGCCTATAACTTTGGGGCAATTCAAGTGAATTGTAAAGAATGGCTCATTTTGCTCCCGTAACTTATCAGCTGCAACTCATAAGCATGAAACCTTATTGTGTCTCTTGTTTGTATTTGGTCTTTTTGCATGTTTTCTGCTGCCATCTTGACCAGGTCACTCTTGGGAAAGAGGTTTTATTCTCAATGAGTTTTTGGATATAACACATCTGAAGGCAAGTGCAGCAGTTTTTGGCAATTAGTGAACAAAGTCTCATGAAGACCAACATATTGCAATCAACGGGTCATGGAGGAAGTCATGGAGAAGTCTGCAGCATAGTTAGGTTAGGAAATCATATCAGAAGACATCCAAATGTGAAACCGGTACAGCAACTGTAATCTTACCAGGACATGACCTTCCATCTGAACTGGCAGGCCAGGCAAGGAGACTATTAATAAAAGAATCAGCCCAGACAACAACAGGGACAACTATTAATCATGCACTTGATGACTGAGGAAGACCAAATTATAGTAGAGGACAAAGCAAACACTGAAGAAGGTGCTGCTCTGTTACATCAGACCAAAATCACAACTGTTAGGGCTATATGCATAGTTTGAATCAATGCGTTGGAACGGCGTAGTCAAAGTTTCAACCTAAACTCAATCTCAATCGAGAATGTTGCTCTGTAACATAAATCCCAATAAAACACGTTTGTTTTTCGGGATACGAATACGTTGGCAGGGACCTCCATTAGTCACACACTCGCGCGGATGTATGTGGACGACTCTTTGTGAGCCGGTCTCATAAGAACAAGTCTGCGAATCAGACTTTGTGATCGCAAACGCGTCCGTTCGCCTCATCAGCTTGCAACAAATATTGCCAAGACTGATGTCACGCTGCAAACACATCCTGACACGTCTCCCTGGGCTCCTCCAAGAACAAACAGGAGGGCCACATGTTGACGCGGTGGCAGAGCGCCGGTTACCGTGCAACAACACCGGGCCCATCCCCCCCTCCCCCCTCCACAGATGTTGGACTTTAACCTGTTCAAGTGCAGATTTTCCAGGAAAACATTTATTTATTTATTTTTCTGTAATCAAACATTCAGGAGGTGAGCAATGCACCGGAGCTTTTTGTTCAGCACGGAGTTAAATCGAAGCCAACTTAACTTTTGATTTTAATACTTTCGGTAACCACCGAGTGCTTTAGATGACTTTGTCGTAAATCTCGCAGCTCCTCGCTGCAGATTTGCGTTCACATCCCCGAAGCTTTTATCCGCGTGTCGCAGCTTGCCTCGCCGCTCAGATGAGCGATCCCTTGGATCCTGCTGAGCGGGTTCTGTGAGATTAAAAATAAAAGAGGCAAAACACACGGGGCCCCAAAGAAGTCAAAGCAACTCTGATTAGAGTTTTGTTTTCAGGTAATCTGCTGCTAAAAAGCCTTTAAAAAACTTTTTTGTTGTTATTTATTTATTTTTAAATAAATCAGCATTCATGATTTATTTATCATGAATGCTGCCGATGTATCGCGATAACGGCCTTTTGGCTCACGTGTTGAACGCACCGTGATTCATGAGGGCTCTCTGCTTTCCGTCTGCCAGTCTGACAGAGTCGTGACTCACCCGAGTGGAAAAGTCCGTGGCACTGCGACACAAAGAAAGCATACAAACAATTCATACAAAAATGAAGCCATGCAATCCCTGAGACACTGCTTAATCACACTGCGGGTTCTGTTAGGAAAGTTATAGTTACAAACCACGGTTGCCACGTTACGGTCAAAACCCTCTGTGTCCTTTATAGGGATTTTATGTGATGAACCTACAGAACATCGTACATAATTGTGAAAAATATGTAAAATGATGCTGTTTAAGTAGTTCTGCACTTAAGAAGAATCTGAAACACTTAGTAGAGTCACCTTTTGCTGCAGCCACAGTTGATATTTTTGCATATTCGTCTTTACAGAACAGCATCTGTGAAAATCACTTTTCCAGTGTTGCCATAAATTGGATTTAGTTCTCGACTTTGACTGAACCATTCTGACACATGAACATGATTAGGTCTAACTATTCCATGATCCCTCTGGATGCAACTTTAGGGTCGTTGACTTGTTGGAAAGTTAGCCGCAGTCTTAGTCTCAAGTCCTCTATGTTTTGGTGGGAATGGTGTGCTCTGGAATGTTACAGTTCAGTTTTATCGGCCCTACGTGGCCTGTGGCAAACTTTAATTAGCACTTCTGGTGGCTTGTGGTTCCCAGAAGTGTTTAACTGAGTTGTCAGTTTGTAGATGCAATGTGTAAAAGCAAACTTCATCCTGTGGATCCCATCAATCTTTAAAATCCCTTACTTAAAGTTTTTTTTTTTTTTTTTTTCCCAGAAGAAATCTCGACAGAACAGGTTCTTCGTGGTCCATACACCATGAGATATGAATGGCATGACTTTGTGACAGCTTGGACAGCATGGACAGCATGTTCCCTCCATGACTACAAGTGACCAGTAACACTACAATGGAGTGTTTGCCCCGAAGGAGGATTCTTTCAACAACAGGAAGTCTTTATTCAGAGGCGAGAACAGATGTGACAGGAGCGGAAGGACAGATCAACTCAAATCTGTCCTTAGGCTCATTAAGGCCTTTAGTTTTACTGTTTCCAGGAATGAATACATGGGAGAAGGGGTAACATCTACGAAGTTAAAGTTTTCCACATTTTTCATCACCAGTGTAATAACAAAATGTTGTTTTTTTTAGAATATATGACAAACCAACTCAAAATAGTGAGTAACCTCAATAGGTTAAAACCTCAAATGTTTTTACTTTTTCTTGTAGTTACGGTTTTGTCTAAAAATATATATTTTTTTCCTTTTCTTTATACTTTTTTCATATACAGTATATGAACACACACACATAGATCTTTGTGTGGTTGGTTTTCCATAGATCAGCGCATATGGAGCAATGATTCAGATTTTATTTGTAAGCCATAATGTGACAAAATGTGGACTTGATTGCATGAATTCCTTTAGCAGGCGCTCTACTCGGTTTACTAGCATAGCAATGGCCTTGATATGAGATGAGGACTGAGATTGGCCAACAAGTTCACATTGTTCTTTCCTAACGGAAGATGAGACGCGTCACCAGGCAACAGGCAGAACAGACAGCGCCTATTGTACACACAACGGAGGCGTTAAATTACACACATCTTCTGGGCCCTTAGCAAACACGAGGTAAGAAAACAGCCCCAATCTCCAGCATCTGCCACCCGTACGAACTTTCTCCGGTTGCAAAAAGCCGAGCCCTCGAGGCGTCAGGCGGAGGTGGTGGTGGTGGGGGCTGGCGTGTTGGTTTAAGAGCGATGAAAAGTTAAAGTGGTCTGAGGAATTAGCCAACAGGGCGGAATTGCAGGTCGTACATCAGCGCCCCTTCTCAATCATCCATTATCTTACAGCCTGAGATCCCCCTCAGGGGCAGTTCCCATGGTCCGTGCCAACCTGAGCATGCTCCTGAGCACAAGCAGAAAGATAATAATAACACTGCAGGTGAGGCTGCAGATGCAGACATGCCAACTCTCGTCAAGATCAAGGCTTAAAGGTCCTGCACACACGTGTAGGCGGAGCCGTGGCAAATTGACTCTCCGAGCCTGCAGTGACATGAGGGGCTGACTTTTCCTACATTTTTTCTTAAGAACAGGTAATATTAAGAAAAAGGGAAAAAACGAGCTTAAGACTGTGTATGTAACAATAGTTTGTGGAAAAAACAAACAATTTCAGGCTTTTCTTGGCTACTAGGTCTGACTGGCTGATTCTGTTTTGTAACACAACACAGTAAATATACTGGAGGTTCTTTTACAGAGTTTGTAGCTCGAATGCAATAGAAAAAGAACGAAAATACATCAGAGTCTGAAAGAAATAAAAAGATCTAATTTTCAGGATTTGACCAATCAAGTGTCCGATTCCACTGTCTGGCGCATCTTCCATTCTGCAATCCTAATAAATCCAATATCTTATTCATTCCCATGTTTAATGACTATCAAAAATTAAAGCAGAGTTCATTGGAAACGGTTCAAAGGCTTTTAATACATCACATCCTTGGTCTTTACAAACTGAGCTCCAAAACATTTATCTGAACAATCAGGTACAGTAGTACAGTCGGTGTTCCACAATCCTTATCTAGATAAGGGCTTGGGTGCAGCAGTTCATATCCCAATTTTAACAGCTCAAGATTCCTAATGTTGTCTTCAAACATCGAGCTGCAGAACAGAGCCAATATTACTATTGTTACCTGCTGGTAACAATGGAGATAACAATGGTAACATTACCTAAAGGCGGCTGTGCAGCGTTCCAAAAAGTCAATGAAAAAAACATATTCATTCCTCATTGTTTGGAACACATCGTTCCAGACAATGAGGTGCAAATACAGTCGGTGTTATTGCTATCTACAGGCAGCAGTGCAGGCACTCAAAAAGTCAACAAAGAAGGTATTCGACAGATTCAACACATGTTCATGTCTAGTGAATGTTTTCTTCCCCAAAAACAGTCAAACAAAAAGGTTTATACATTCTATTTACAGTGCGCACACTACATTTAGCTTTTATAACAATTAGGAGATATCTACACTGGTCCAAGAAAGAGTTTAAAAAACAATACAAATGCCCTACCAATGTGTGAGGCAGCTGGTAAGTACGGAAGACAATTCTGTACAAAGTTCACAGTGCGTTTGTTCCTGTTAGCATGGTGCTGAGGCACACTGTGGGCTGGGGGACTCTAGGCTGGGGGACTCTGGGCTGGGGGACTCTGGGCTGGGGGACTCTGGGCTGGGGGACTCTGGGCTGGGGGACTGTGGGCTGGAGGACTGTGGGCTGGAGGACTGTGGGCTGGAGGACTGTGGGCTGGAGGACTGTGGGCTGGAGGACTGTGGGCTGGAGGACTGTGGGTTGGAGGACCGTGGGCTGGAGGACTGTGGGCTGGAGGACTGTGGGTTGGAGGACTGTGGGTTGGAGGACTGTGGGTTGGAGGACCGTGGGCTGGAGGACCGTGGGTTGGAGGGCTCTGGGCAGTCTTTGTCCTTGTGCTCCGTCAATTTGAGAATAACAATCTTCCTTTGGAGCTGCTTGACCTCTGCTGCAGGGGGTTCCTCAGCCACTGGCTGGACTGCGCTCTCTGTTAAGTTCTGGCAGACCTGCGGCGGCAGCAGCATGGTAATGACGTTTGAGTGTCCACCCTGCACTGCTAGGTGCAGCGGGCTGAGTCCCTGCTGGTCCGACAGGCCACCACTGTCTGGACAGTGAAGAATCAGCTCTTTGAGAACTTCACTGTGTCCGTTCTCTGCTGCCAAGTGGCAGGGGATACGCTGAGTGCGGTCAGACACGTAGGGGTCAGCTCCCTCTGCAATCAGCATCTTGACTGTGGCCAGGTGGCCCCGCTGAGACGCTAGGTGGAGCGGTGTGAGTCCTTGGGCGTTTTGGATGTTTACGTCTGCCTGGTGTTTGATGAGCAGCCGGGAGGTGCTGGTGTGGCCCGTTTCTGCTGCCACGTGTAGCGCCGTGTTTAGCTCGGACGACTTTACACGGACGTCTGCCCCCAGTTCGATCAGGATCCGTGCTACTCTGTACTGCCCCCTTTGGGATGCTAGATGCAGTGCCGTACGGCCGTCTGTCGTCTGGCTGTCCACGTTCACACCGGCCTGCTTGACCAGCAGCTTGACGATGCCCAGGTGCCCCTGCCAGGCGGCGAAATGAAGCGCCGTCCAGTTGTTCTTGCCCTTGACCTGAACATCGGCGTTGCGGCTCAGCAGCACCCGGATAACGTTCTCCTGACCGTGTTGGCATGCCACATGGGCCGGAGTGCGTCCCTGGCCGTCAGTCTCATTGATGGTCGCCCCGCGGTCCAGCAGCAGTCGCGTCATGGCCTCGTCTCCGTTCTGGGCCGCCCAGTGCAAGGGCGTATACTGGTCCTCGTCTTTGGCGTTCACATTAGTCCTGCGCCGACCGAGCAGAAGTTCGGCCAGTAGCTTCTGGTGCTTTTCCGTGGCCAGATGGAGAGGCGTGGAACCGCGGATGTTCGGAAGGTTTGGATTGGCGTCATTCAGAAGGAGGAACTTGACGGCCTCTTCGTTACCCAACATGATGGCAAAGTGGAGGAGGCTGTCTCCTCCTTCCAGAGGAAGATCAACATCCTGAGGCTGGAGGATTTTCATTAGCTTAGCGGTGTCTTTGGTCCTGATGGCGTCACATAGCTTCTTCTTCTGGACTTCAGCGGAATCTGGACAGTATGAAAGAACAAAAACGGACTTTAGAAGACTGATTACTCATTTGGGGTACACCTCCACCTGTAGGTCTTTAATTGTCTCTTACCAAATGTGGTTTCCTTTTCAAAGGACAGGGTGATGGAGTCTTGGGAAGAGAAGGCTGAATCTGCAGAGGAGATGCCCGAGAGTCTCTTACAGGTGTTCTCTTTGCTGTGGATGCTGTCCTCCTTCACTCGATCGAAGCTCCTTGAGATCCCAGAATCCACCTGGTTCAGCAGCTCCGACAGGCTGTAGTCTTTTTCCGGCAGCATGGCCGACTTTGGACGCACCGGTTTGCTGGCGTTACTCTGTGGAAAAAACCTTCGGTTAGCGTCCAACCTTTGGACAAACAGTTCCTTGACATTCTGTACATGCCATTACATTGACAATCCAACATGCCGCTGGGACTCGTTTCATATTTCACTTTCAATAGCAGCTCAATGGAAAACCTGTGATTGTTTTCGTTTTAAATGCACCTGGAAACTTTAAACAACTTCCTTTTTGTTCTTATGGACGTCGCTACCTATCGGCTTTCACCAAGCCGGAGCTGCATGTTTGCTTCTAGTCACGTAAAGAATACCTGAACAGGCCGGAAACCACAGTGCAACACACACAGGTTGGTCAACATTCCTCTCCTGTGACGAAATGCTTGTTCTGGACCAGACATCTGACTTATAAAGTCATAACCTCATCTGATACACTGGAGAGAGATAAACTCCTCGGTTACACATTAATAAGCGAAGCAGCGCGCCGATTCAACGACAGCAAGAAGCTGCCAAGCATAAAAATGACGTCTTCTGTGGCTGTTCAAAACATTCTGTTAAACTGTTACGGTCAGATCTGTAATAATTAAACATCTACATCTAATGAGAACAAGAGGGTTCAGCTCGAGTTCGTCATTTCAAACTCAGTATTACAGCCTGTCACGGCAGTGATTGGGTAATGGTTTGAAAGGTGCAATCTGCAGATCTCAGTAGCCAGAGGCTCCCATATCAGGTCAGAGAGTTTGAGACGTATTTATGTGCGAGGCCTTTTAACGGCTTCAATGTCAGGAGTTAAACTTTACAACCTCAAATAAAACCTAACAGACAGCCAGGGCAGAGAAGTTACATGTGGCAGGGCGGATCTCTTCATGCCTTTCTAATCAGCCTGGCTGGAGTCTTTTAAACCATCTGCACACTGAATAGATAATCCTGACTAAGACCTGATAATAATCTAGGCTATTACGCAAAAGCAGACAAATGCGTCTACTATGTTTTTTTTAAAGTGGGCTGTTAAAATACCTGTATGGGACGCATGTTTAACATAAGCATTTAGAGTGAAGTAATTAGGAGTCCTGTCATCTCTGCAGGAATTCTTACAGTGTTTGATTTATTTTCAAATCCACAGAATGCCACAACTCAAGTGGCTTAATGAGGACATATAACAAAGATCTGAGTCCTTTATTTCTCCATTCATAAAATGCACTAAAGCGAAGAACTCTAACCATTTTTCATTTATGAAGCAGTCCTCTGTGATTTTTGTTACTTTTTACAGTCAAAATCACTAATTTGGTACTGCAACTTTAGAAATATTCGCAAGGAATTTAGCAATATTTTCTCCTCATTTAACCCCCTTATAACATCTACATCTAGAAGAAAAAAGATAAAAATGACAGCGAGCAGACAGATTGGACACACAAACATTTTCATGCCTTTGAAGAACCTAAATAGTTGGACTTTTGTTACTTGCTACATTCATGGCCTGAAACTTGCCATAAAGTAATTTTGAGGCAGCACCTGTGGGTGGGAGTTAAACTAACGCTTTTGAAAAACTCACAATAAACACAATATTCCATTATAGTGGAAAAATGTGGGGATTTGTTAACTCTGCATGACATGAATTTCCGGATGGACTGACAAAAGCGTCAACCAACTTCTAGCAAAAACTGACAGCACATTTTTTCCACTTTATGCAAACATAGTATTTAGTTCAAAATGTAATTGGACGAAGTCAGAGCTGGCATGTTAGACCTTAAAATGAAACGGATGTCGGTGTCGGCCAAGAAAAGCCTGATTGGCTGCTCAGCTTCCCTCGTTTTCATCCAACTTTTCGTCCCAATTAACAGCCTGAACCACCTCAGTCGTTATTTATTAAAGATAACACCTGATCTCAAAGTCAGTGTGTGTAATCCTGCCATGACTTTACCTGGTCACTGGCGACTGGGTTGGGGGACAAAGGTTCTGGTTCTGATGACGTTGATAACCTCGGGGTCCTGGGCTCATCTTGAGGTTTGGAGCAAAGCTCCTCAGCTTCAGATGTAATTTCTGAGAGAAGAAAGTATTGAATCAACCGTCACTTGCAGGTGAAATTGGATCAAAAGGAGAGGAAAAAGCATCCCATACTAGCAGACATGAGACAGTTTGTCTAATTGATGTTTTCCTTTAGTGCAAAGATAACAAAAAGTCCACACCAACCTTGAAAGGTGGGTCTGGCATTAGGGCTGTTGACCCAGCAGCGCTGCATGAGGCTCAGGAAACCGGTGCAAGTAGAAGGTCGACTTCTTGGCACCAAACCCAGATCTGGACGAACTCCTTTAACCACTTTCACCATGATCTGCAGGATGTTGTTTTCTCCTAAGGAGGAAAATGCCAGTTTAATTATTACCCAGTCGGACATATTTCATCCTAAAACTACATCAGAGTAGACCGTGTCCCTCTACCTACAATAACAACCAGCGATGCGCGGTGTTATCACCATCTTTCTTGGCGCCCACACACCATGTGCTTGTTTCCCACGGCAGCCTAAATGGTCTGACCCAGTTCTATCCAGCGGTGGGAGTCAGCCAAGTCAAGTGATTCAGAGAAGACGCAACAGCTTAAAGCAGCTATTATAGCCATAAGGGGGCGGTGCAGCAATCAACCTGGCAATTTCTCACTTTTTCATTTTGTCTGGGTCAATACAGGCAGCGCCAACCCTGCCAAAAGTAGGTGCCAGTTGTAAAAAAAAAAAAAAAAAAAGGCTACACTATACACCTGGGAAAACGAAAGAAAAGAATTCCAACCTTGCCCAGTCCACCTGCCTGCTGTGGAATTTTGACAGTAAACACGGTCAGGTACACGCCTTGAACACTGTGGTCTGGAGGTTTGTTGGAAGTTTAAAAATAAAAGGGAGGATTGATATTGAGATGGAAACAGCTGAAAAGTTGTCAAAGCAACCGGCGGTACTATTTCTCCCCAACACGCCTCATTTGTTTTTCTTCACAAAAACCGTTACTGCTTGTGTTTGTGCTGCAAGCCTTACCCTGGTAGGGTTTCTTCTGTGTGAGAATGCCCCAGATCACGATGGAGAAGCTGAAAGAGATAAAATATAAATAGAGAAAGAGGTGTGATTTTTCCGAGAAAACATTAAACTGCACATAACTTGCTATTTAATATAAAGCTATAAAAGTCCAAGGTGACTGTTCCAGTGATGTCAATGTGCATGTTTGTTCTCCAGCAGCACATTTTGTTACTTTTTCGACTCAGAATGCCACATAACACCAAACAAAGTATTTCTGATGCAGAAACTTTCAGTGTTTCCTGACAAAATCACGGCAAAGACTGCTAAATCGCCATGTCCATTTCAGGTCCTGAAGGACCCGGTGTACTGCTGGGATTAAATGTCTCCCTGCTCCAACACAGCTGATGTAAACGGCTCTATGGAGCCATGCTAACGAACCGTTCTGTTGACTGTGCTGTGTTGAATCAGGGTTTCTAAAACATGCAGGTTACTGGTCCTTGAGGCTTTGGCCACCGTCACCTTCCAAAAGGAGGGGAAGCAGCGAAACATCGCTGACGAGGTCGGGTATTCAGAGTGCAAATGATGCAAAATTGAGTGGAAGGAAAAAAGAACACTTAAGAGTTTCACAAAGTTTGTGTGTTTATATGTTTATATATATATATATATATATATATATATATATATATATATATATATATATATATACACATACATATATGGAGATGAATCTGCATATTAGATAGCTGAGGAATCCTGTCTGATGAGGTTTTTTTGTTGTATGCTAGTAACTGGGTCAGACTTTAGAAAGGGCTTAAAGGGGCAGTAGCCCAGGGCTCTGATGTATTGGGGTGGGGTGCACATAATTTATTTTTTTATTTTAATAAATACATGTTTCTGCAGACATTATACTTTACATGGAGTGGTAGACTCATGTCAGGTGAATAGTAATAATACTTTGGGATTTTATGACTACACAATACTCATTTTTTAGGGAGGAACAACATGGATCTACTGGCCAGGACACATATTAAACTCACCATCATCAGTTGGTGTCAACAGTTATTGCCTAATTATATATAGTTTTACCTATTAACGCACTGTAATTTTCATTAGCAAACTATTTTTTCTCTAGTGGATAGGGCACCAAAATTAATTTCAGCCCAGGGGCCAAAATCTTTTTAAATCCGGCCCTGGCTATTAAGTATAGCATGAAATGACAAATTAGTTTGAATTACTGCCTGATTTATGACTCTAAATGAATCTACCACACTTGACTGACAATGGTACTAGATGAGAAATCCGAACAGGAACACCTGCATTTACAATCAACAAACTGCGTGTCAAGTCCTGAGGAAACCAACCTGTAGACGTCGTGCTTTGTGTCCGACACTCTGTCCTTCTCTATGATTCTTTCTGGCGGCAGGTAGGCTATGGTGCCGCAGAAGCCCTCTCTGCTGATGTCATCAGTCTGGGCCAAGCCGTTCCACCGGGCCAGGCCAAAGTCAGATATCTGAAATGAGATCAGAGCCTGAGTTCAATCGCATCGCCGGCGTCAGATTTCTCGTGAAATGCCACTGCAGCGATGAGTAACTTTGCCTGTCGACTGTGAAAGGCAGCTAAGCTTTTATTATGTGCGCTGAATGGTATGATGAGGGCAACACGGCCATGTCCCAACCTGCTGGAGAGGAGAGGCCCTGTATATTTGCGCAGAGGAGTGCACGCCCCAGCACACACACACGCACACACACTCAGAGAGGGAGATTTAATGGAAGCTAATTTAATCCTGTTGGGACAGGCCCGGCTGAGGTGTTTACATCCTGGTATTAAACTCTAGAAGTGACGGTTCCCACCCATTTACAAGCTGCACGGCTGAACTGCCTAGAGGTTGCAGAGAAAAAACCTCAGAAACACCTGTCAGCTGAGGGGAGACCTTCTTGTGTTTTATTTGAATCTTTTGCGATGTTTCCACGAAGCTATTCCTTCGCTTTTGGTGCCGAAACGCGAGAAACGAGGAATGAGACGTTCCTCCACAGCCGACTTGTTTGCAAAGCAGCGCTCCGTACCTTGACATGGTAGTGGCCGTCCAGCAGGATGTTGGCGGGCTTCAGGTCCAGGTGGAGAAGCGGCGGGTTCATGCAGTGTAGGAAGTTCATGCCCACCGCCGTCTCGTGGATGATGCGGAAGCGAAGCTCCCAGGGCAGCGGCTCGTTGGCCAGCAGGTTCTCCAGGGAGCCGGTCTCCATGTACTCCATGACCAGGCCTTGAGGGTCGTTGCAGATCCCGTACACGGGCAGGATGTACCTGAACTTGGCTGCCTCCATCTTCTTCGCCTCCTCGAGAAGCTCAGAGCGATCCCTTAGTGAAGGGAAAAGAGTTGACTTTTAGATTGCAAAACAGTTACGCCAGATTTCCCAGTATAACTCAGTCCAGTTTGATGTATAAAGCAGTTTTAAGCTGCTATAAAAACACTAGGGATAAAAGCCAATATAATTATTACATTGGAGAAAAACAGACAAGACCTGCCATAAAATGAAAAGCTTAAAAACAATCAAAAAAAGCTAAATTAGCATCTCGGGTACCATCAAAGGTAGCAGTGCACTGATGGCAGTTTTCTGGACGATCACCGATCTTTAAAAAGTCTGCCTTGCCGATTCAGATTTTTGACGACATCTGATTTTTTTCCTGAAAAGGTGCAAACAATGTTGCTAAGTTGGCAACAGTGACCTAATGAGTGGGTCTGTCAGACAGAAGCAGAGGTAAAAGAGATCAGTGGATAAAACTGGTTTCACATGTAAATATCGTCTGATTGAAAAGTGTCCTAAAATGAAGGAAATCAGGGCTATTAATCAAACGCCAATTCGAAGTAATCAGAACAGAAAAGGCCTTTCTAAAAGTGTAAAGGAGCTGCAGAGATGCCGTCCCACATAGTAATGAGAAGCAGTTGATCAGGTGACTTAAGACAACAGAAGGGTGTATTATCATGCAGCAGCTCAGAAAGAAAGGACAGGGCAAGACAAGGTAGGCGGCAACAAAGAAACGTTAAAATAAGTTTTAAAATGTATGGGAGTGTCAGGAAGTGCAGCACAAACAAGACAAATGTGCACACATTATGCTTCTTAACGGACTCGCAGCACGTTTTATCCATCTGTAGCAGAGCAATAGAGGATCCACTAACCCTTAACATAAAGTGCCTTAGAGTAATCTCACTGTGTTATGATGAACACGTGGACTGAAGTCTCAAAGTGCAACACAACACGCTTCCTCAGCACGGGGCCAGGCAGGAACGAATAAAAAGCAAAACGAAGGGGGCCCAACACAGCGCCCTGTGGGACCCCACACAAAACGGGAACAGAGGAGAACACTTTGTCGGAAAGTTTGCTCAGTGAAGCGCAATCTTCAATTTCTGCAAGTCATCCTGGTTTTGTTCCTCATTTCTAGTTGAGCACTTTTTATCCAACGTTCCCTCTTATTAAACATTAACCTGCTTTCGTTCCGACCCGAATGTCTGCACACGTCGTTACTTGGTTGTAGAATAAGCTAAATGACAAGGAGCACTTTTATGGATTTCTGTACTTCACTTATTTGTCCTAAATTAAAGTGAACAGCACTCTTTAAATCTCACAATGGCCCTTTCGAAGCCTAGAGAACATTCCAGTTTTCACATAGTCCAGAGAGGGTTGAACAACAGCTCACGCTCTGCAGCTTTTTCAGCTCACTCACCCTGCTGCAATATCTCAAACACAACTGTGCAAGTCGTGCGTGACCTCGGTTCACTTATCTCAGGGGCAGGCCGCTAGCCTGCTAATGAGGACGGATCAAAGTAGGATAAATCCCACTCACTACGCCGTCGCTCGCTCGCTTTAAACGGCGAAATGCGGTGAGCCGGACTGGGAATCCTGCTTCTCAAACGTGAACAAAATGAAATCAGAGACAAGTGCAAAAACACAGGAAAGAGAACTTCACCCTTCCTGGAAAGGTGTGGAGGGAGGAAAACACAACAAAATCTAACATTAGATGGAAAACTGGGTAAGAACTTGTTTGGTTAATGCTTCATCTAATTCAAGTAACTCATCCGGATCAAACAATGTCCCTGCTTTAACAGAGGGAGGCCTGGACAGACCGGTTCCGCCGCTTCTTATATTGTCTGTGCCACACAGTGGCAGCCAGTGAAGCAGCCAGACAAAGGTGGCTTTCAGAACCTGCTGCTGGATGTCATGTGTGGGTCAGTGCGCAGGCTGAAGACAGATCACTGTTTATGTACTTTAGCAGATGTTGATGGGGGAGATAACATCTTTGGCTTCAGGTAGAGGAGAAGCAGCATGAATGTGAAGGGAGCCGACAGTCAAAAGGTTCGGAATGTGTTCGTGACATCCGTCAGTCTCAAGCGGTTGATTTCACCACCATTATTAAACACAACAGGATGGGGTTTAAAGAGCCACCGGAGGGTCTCTCATATAAAACAAATCAGATTCATCTCTTCATTTTTCTTAGTTTCTTAGTCTCCTTCCCACCGTTCTCACGTTGATGTTGACATAAATATTTACACATTTTCTGACTTTTAATCTCTTCAAAGCCATTTTTTCCCCCTGCAATTCATTTAATTTCTTAGAAAATTTCCTCCTCAAAAAGAGCCTAAGATGCCAAATGGATTTTTTGAAGAGGTGAGATGCTGATCAGTTTCTTTTTTGTTGTGCATTTACAACAAAAAGTTGTCCAAAACAGACTTCCTGATATATTTACAAT
The DNA here is from genome assembly GCF_051168715.1 of Poecilia mexicana. Lineage (NCBI taxonomy): Eukaryota > Metazoa > Chordata > Actinopteri > Cyprinodontiformes > Poeciliidae > Poecilia > Poecilia mexicana. Next base: position 18,019,204 of record NW_028263383.1, read on the forward strand.
CAACACTTAAAATTCCAATCACAATAAACATTCACTCATCTAGTCTAATTTCCACTACATGGTGAAATGTCTTCACCAGGCGGACTACAAATTATTATAAACAGTCCGTGCTTTTCTCGACTCACCGTTCCAATTTTCAGTCATTTAAATTCGTCTTAGTATATAAAATATTAATGTTCACTACAAATCTGTGGCAGATAATTTTTTAAAGTGAGTCTTTCAATAAGGAACCTGAAAAATCCAGAAACTGGAACAGAGGAAGAGAGAAAATAAGAAAAGGAGACAAATAAATGAGAAGTGAAAGAAGGTAGGGCACAAGGGAGAAGGAAGTATGACAAAATAGGTAAGAAAGATAGAATGAGGAAAGGAAACAAGGGCAGAAGGAAGTAGGGAAGGAAGGAAGTAATGAAAAAAATCAAGGAAGGAACAAGTGATTGAATAAAGTGTAGAACTATTGATGTTTTTCCATGTTCTTATTTCCTTACTCTCCACTTGTCCAGATATACAGAAATCAAATTTCAAAATTTCCAGATTTTTTCCATTAAAAAAAACAACTAACATATTAAATGGAAAAAAATGGCACAAAAATCTTAGAAAGGACACAGATTTCTCTTTTTAGTTCAAAAGAGCAAATAGGAATAAAAATAATTACGATAAAGTAAGAGTTATTTTTAAAAAATATACAAATATGATGTAATCTATGTCACCAACAAAATGTCCAGGAGGGTTAGTGGAAGGGATCTGGTGGTTTAAAGAGCAACTAGTAACAAAACCAGTAGCAAAAGAAGCTTCCGCTCACAGGTTCTGTGACGGGACAAGCTCCAATAAGAGCTTGCAGGAACCTGAACTTACAGCAGCATGGCACAAACACCTGGAAGAGGGAAAAAAAGAGTGGAAAAGGCCTCAAGTGCCTTCAGGAGTGACAGACATGCAAATGGTAGACTACTCTAGATGTTTGCGCAATCTCCAGGAGTGCCTGTGGGAAAGAAGACCCCTCCGCTACTCCCACACATAAACTTCAATGGGCAGCTCCCCTGGGTCGGAGCGTGATAACATCTCTAACTGGAGGCAGGAAACATTTGGGAGCTCAGGGTTGTAGCTTTGAATGACCCGGAGTCGAGTGGAGGTAGAGCTCGTTCTGTGAATACACAAGGATGTCGTGACTCCACACGACTCATTCTGTGTTGAAATACCCTGTCCCAGGCAATCTGCGCCCAGACTGTAAGCCGCTGAGTCACCCGCCTCTACCTGTTCTGGACGTAAAGCGGTAGGCGAGAGGTGTGAGCCGTGGCTCAGGTCTGTGAATGCGGCTCTTTGACGGACAAAAGCAGAAACAAGACACACCTCGGCTCTGCTGGAGGAGAGCTGAATTCCTTTACGCCCGAGCCAACATGGGTTTTTTGTTTTATTACTCACTTTTCATCCAGATGAAGGCAGGGAGGACACTTGATGGCCAGCCATGTTTTCCACTTCACATGCCGCACTTTGTATACCTGCCCAAATCCACCTGAGCCTATCTTCTCCCAGTTGCCAAACTCGGAGGAGTCAAACGTCTTTAGCAGCCCCATGTCCTCGTGAGGGGAGTCCGGGACGTCCATATCCATGTCGAGGGACCCGCCAACCGGGGGAGGATAATTCCTGTATTCCTTCGTCTCCAAGATAGAAAGAGTAGCAGCATACACACACAAACACTAACCTGAACAGCCTGTGAGCTCTTCCTTGTTTTTTTCCCCAGTCTACTGCCAGGCAAGACTCCTCCCACTTCCCCAGGTATGGGGGCTGGACTAGCTGCTGTGACATCATCCGGATGTTGAAACATGGAAAAGTTCACAAAGGAAAAGTGACAGCCAGCAAGGCACCTCGGTAGCACACATTGTTTTCAAGGCACCCCAAAGGTCTTGGTTTTCTCGCATATCTGCCCTGGAACAAACAACAAATAAGACTGGGTCATATTAGAAAGTAAACCTTGTCCCACCAAACCCAATCACTCACCTGACACCCCAGTAAGGTAAATGTCACAGTGGGAGACAGACAGCGGCTCGAAAATGTGCAAATTTTTTGTTGTAAATTAAGTGAAATTAAATTACCTGAAAAAAGTTAAAAGCACAAAGGAATCCACTTTTTTTAAAAGGACTTCATGTTTTGCCTCCATTCACAGTCAAGCCTTTGGAAACATTTTTCTTTAGTTCAGGTATGGATATGTATTCACACTGCGTGGCATGTCAATGTAAATAGAAACACTTCAAAGTATTTTATTTGGAGTCTATGTGAGAAAACATGCACATATTGTATAAATCCCAAGAGAAATATAAATCCTAATAAATACTGCAAAGCCCAGCAACGAGAATTTTTACAGGACAGGCCTGGAAGAAAACCTGTTAGAGGCTGCAGCGACCCTAACCATAGAGGAAATCAATGTGCTAGAACAGCCTAGTCAAAGTCCAGAACTAAATCTAGTTGAGAAACTGGGGGAAGACTTGGAAATTTATGTTTTCGAATGCTGCTTTTGTCTTTGCAGGTTCAATGGAACCTGACTGAGCATAAGCTAGATCACAAATAAGAACCTGCAAAAATCCTGAAAAGCTGGTTGAGACATAGCCCAAGGACTTGCACCTGTAGTTGGAACAAAATGGGGCTCTTCAAAATACTGATTTGCAGAAAACGGAAATGAATAGCAAAAAGCATGCATCATTTCTCTTACAATTCTGGACTACCTCATTATTGTCCATTGCATAAAGCCCCAATAAAAGACAGTACAGTTTATGGTTTTGTTGTGACGAAATGTGCAAAAGTTTCAAGGGGGTAGATTTTCCCAACCCAACAGAAAACTGGTAGATGTTTCTTTTCAGGCACCTATGTCTCACTCAGCTGTATCAAAGCAAAAATGCTTGTGTTTCCTAATCTAATCATACTAATCTGCTTAACAGAAAGTATTAAAAAGTCTCTACATGCATGAATGTCTGCAGCTTGTTATTTTTTCACCACCTGGGTTCAAGGAAGACATGATGTCACCTCCTCGAAAAATGAAAAAACTGGAAGGACCAGATCAAAGGAATAAACATGTCATCAGTAAGGCTGTGGGGGCAAATTACTCTGTCAGAGCTTCATGCTGCTGGTGAGGTGAGCAGTGTTCACTCCCCGGAGGCTATAGCCCTGGAGGCCATTACCAGCAGCAGGAGGCAGTTCAAAGGTGAAAGTCAAAACTGTTGATCAAGCCAGTCTACAAAATGCAAACGTATTCTTGGCCGACAGCTTCCCACCCCTTGAACTACAATAAAAAAGAGCTTTTGTTGGTATTTAACATAAACCGGTTTCTTTAACCGGTTTATGTTACCGTGTTAACGGTTAATTACCGTTAACACGTAAATAGTGTTAACGGTTTGGAATGTTCCAGCACTTGTGTAATTTCATGCTAGGCTTTGTCGCCATCTAGCGGTCAAGTATAAAATGAGCTTTTGCATGTTAGCTTAGGCTAACATTTAAAAAGCTTACCTTTTTCTGAAGAAACACGTCAATTCGTCTTCGTTCTTCAACAACAGTTGTAACAGGAAAAATATATTTTAAAAAATATTCAAGGAATATAGTTCTAAAGCATCGTGTTTTAGGGGAAAACCTAGTGGGGTATAACAAGTATAGTGTTAAGATGGAAATCTTCAATAAAAACATTCAGACCTGGATAAAATGTCCAGATACCTGGTGGGAAAATGAGTTGTCTGCTGGGGAAATTAAAGTCAAATTTATTTTCTCTTAGTGAAAAGAAAACACCAAGCTTTAAACAATTAACTGTTCCAAATACCAGTTCCTTAAAGGTAGAATATCTAAGATGTTCAATAAAAAGCTGAAGATCAAGAGGAATGTCAGTATTTGAAAGGGTCATGCTAACAAAATCATCATTGTAACCTTTGTATTGACCTATTTTCTTTTTAAATTACAGTTCATGTGTGCCTATGCCCACACTTTCACTTTTATCTTATAGTACATACCAATAACTGGTGGGTTGCTTTTGAATTTGTACTTTATGAATTTGCAAAGTCAAGTATTAACTGCAAAGTTGTAATGCAGTTGTATTGAATTCTGTGGTGGAAAACACACACAAACACGCAGAAAAACTGAAAAAAAAATCTTTTTTTTACATATAAACAAAAACTACAGTTTACATGAATCAAAAAAATATTTCATCAGCGAACTTTAACATAAAGTTCTCCCTTTGAAAAGTCCCTTTTACAATGCAGATTCATCTGAATAAGAGGCATGCTTTGAAAGGCTGGAAAAGGCAAGTGGATGTCTGAGAAATATTGCTTTGGTTTTGACTACAGGTGGTATGTCACTGGGTTTTGGGTCAACATACCATTTCTTTCATGCTTTATTTCATCAATAGCAGCCACTTAATTCTGTCAAAATAAAAAAGAGGAAAACAAGTCTGTACACTTCATCTAGTTTCAGAGGCATCTGAGGGAAAGCAGTCTGATAAAAAAAAAAAAAAAGAAATGCTATGTAACAATGTCTAAGTGAGGTGACCTGCACCTCCAGTAAGTACTCAATAGCCGAACATCTGCTGGGCGGAGTTGCTCTGCTGCTGCTGTTGTTGGGTGGCTGTCGGGTTGCTCTGGGCTGGATCTGGACCTCGACTCTGGGTCTCCTGAGGTTCTCCATGACTCCCGTCCATGTGGGTGACCTGGCTGCCCTCGGCAGCTGGAACAGGCCTCCAAGACAGAGTTGGCGCTTCCAGCTGGTGGCTAATCGGGTTGACCAGAGTGGTGAGGTTGATGAAGTGGGCCACGGACTGGGGTGCTGCACCGTTTGTAGGACCCACCGTCTCCGGGACAAGTTCAGACGGTCTGTTGTGGAGCATGGCGGAGCCGCTGACGGTGTCGAAGGTGACGGTGAGGATGGAGTTGTCTAACGTGAGGGGCCGATCGGTGGCGGTCAGGTGGCCCACGGCTACCGGCTGCAGGCTGGTGAACTGGGTTTGGGAGTGGCTGGTGATTGGTGTGACGGTGATGTTGGTCAGTCCAACTGAGCTGCTAGGGGAGGGGGCTGATGGAGCGTTGGGATCAGTCAGGACCACAACCTGGAACGCCAGATGTCAGATTTATTGACAAGCTAATTTACTGATGACATCACAGAGAGGAACATTACTCCAGTTTTCCTTCTGACAAATATTCAACCAACAATCTAGCTACAATATTGTTGCATCCATTTCTTCTTAAGGAAAACCAATCGTCTCCTCCCTTCTTCTAAAAGTGACAACCTCTTAAAGCGGTGTCTCTTGAGAAAACTTGGCATCTACCTGCTGGATGCTCTGCACAGCAGAGCTCGTCTCCGTCTCCTCGCCAACAATGACGGTGTTGAATTCGGGCATGGGCGCATGCCTCGGCTCAGTGAAATCGCCGTAGTCGTCAGACTCGGAGAGCTCCGGTTCCACTAGGACTCTCTGCTTCTTCTTGGGGTGCCGGTTAGGTCGGACAGGCTTCTCATGGGACATGCCGTCTTTCTCCAAAGACAGGGTGGGCTGTCAGACCAGACCGTTCAGAAAAGCACAGCAGCACAGACCAAGTCAGATTTGTTTTTCTGTCTCCAACCAGAGTCCTTCTATGTTCTGAGACATAATATCTCCATGCAATCCTCAAGGGTAAACAAACCTGCACAATACTGATGGATGAATTAGTAACTGTTGAGTTTTCTTGAAAATCATCAAACTCATCAAGTCTCATTGGCGCCACCTGCAGGCAACAAAAAGGAATGATTACATCAGGGAGTCTGGGTGTGAGGCGGAATAAAAACATTACATGAGTAAGACTAGCACTACTTTAATTTTACTCAAATAAAACCACAAAATAGTAACTAAAAAAACTACTAAAGTAAAAGTGAGAAAATATTTGGTAAAAAAATACTACAAAACAAAAGTCCTTGGTTTGAGATCATAACATGATTTAATTAGGGCTGAAACGATTAATCAGACTAATCACGATTATTGAAATAATCATCAGCTAAGTTAGTAATCGATTAATCGTTAACTGGAGTATACAAACTAAGAAAAAAAAGGCAGTTTTCTGAAGGAACAACACCCCTACAGCAGTAATTAAGCTACAACTGCAGAAACATATATACATTTTGCATTTAAGATAAAACCTTCTTTGTCTGTAGATCTGTGGTTCAGATTCTGTAAAAACTAAAAAGTCTAATACTAATAACTACCCAGTTATTAATCAGTTAATGCAAAAAATAATCAACATCTCAGAAAGGGCTGAGCTTTTCACATGTTAATATCAGAAGTATTGTTTTAGCTGCACATGCATCCTTTGCTTCAAATGATCAAACATACACTGATGGAATGCTTTTATTGCATTTTAGGCAATAAAATCTTAATTTTCTTATTTAAATAATACATTTCATTATTTGTTTATTTTAATATAATTTTAAAATTGTGTTAAAAAAGGCTTATGTGTTTACATGAAAACCCTCCAGACTGTGTCGGTTGCCAGGATACCTTATAGAATAATCGCTTACAGATATACCCGTTAGCTACAGCCCTAGATTTAATTATTACAAATTATGTAATCAGACTGATAAAATTATTTAGTTATTTGCCGATTCTAAATACTAAAATAAAAAATAAATACGACTAGTAGAGTAGAATTAGCTGAGTAAAAAAAATGAAACCAATCCTTAAAGTTATGTTTCCGAGTTAGACCAGGGTAAGGTATCAATAGTAATACTGTAACACTGTATTTACTCTGTCTTTTGGAAAAACAGGCTCAGCAGATAGAAAACAGCATTAAAATAAAAATGATGAAGCTTGTGTACAAACAAAAACTCTCACTTTAGCAAATTATAGGTATGCTTCTTGTGCATCTTTGGCAAAAACAAACTTTTCTTCACTCAGTAAAGTTAGTTGATGTCTCTCTCTCTCTCTCACTCTCACTCATATATATATATATATATATATATATATATATATATATATATATATATATATATATATATATATATATATATATATATATATATATATACACACACACACACACACTGCTCAAAAAAATAAAGGGAACATTTCACTTTAATTTTGTGTGTGGCTCCAAATCCAGGCCTCCATTGGTTAATAAATTTGATTTCCATTGATGATTTTTGTGTGATTTTCTTGTCAGCACATTCAACTTTGTACAGAACAAAGTATTCAATGAGAATATTTCATTCATTCAGATCTAGGATGTGTTATTTGAGTGTTCCCTTTATTTTTTTGAGCAGTGTGTATATATATATATATATATATATATATATATATATATATATATATATATATATATATATATATATATATATATAAAAATTCCCTTCTCACCCTTCGCGGGTGGTCTCTTTCATCCTCTGAGCTCGGGTCCTCTACCAGAGGCCTGGGAGCTTGAGGGTTCTGCGCAGTATCTTGGCTGTGCCTAGAACTGCACATTTCTGGACTGAGATGTCTGATGTTGTTCCTGGGATCTGTTTGAGCCACTGCTCCAGTTTGGGGGTGACTGCCCCGAGGGCCCCGATGACCACAGGCACCACTGTGGTCTTCACCTTCCAGGCCTTCTCCAGTTCCTCTCTGAGGCTCTGGTATTTCTCCAGTTTCTCATGCTCCTTTTTCCTGATGTTGTGGTCGCTTGGTATTGCTACATCCACCACAACGGCTTTCCTCTGTTCTTTATCCACCACCACAATGTCCGGTTGGTTCGCCATTACCATCTTGTCTGTCTGGATCTGGAAGTCCCACAGGATCTTAGCTCGGTCATTCTCCACCACCTTTGGGGGTGTTCCCCACTTTGATCTCGGGGCTTCCAGTCCATATTCTGCACAGATGTTCCTGTACACCACATATGTCAGAGTCAAGGCCCGCGGGCCACATCCGGCCCGCGAGAAGGTTTTTTACGGCCCCTGGGATGATCTTGATTTATTATTAGAACCGGCCCGCAGACCGCAGCAAGCCGGCACCCCGTCTGAAAAAAAATATCTTCCTTATTTGAACTGTAAGTAGTTCTTTAAATGTTCTGTGAGATGATGTACTTACCCATGTATCCATAACAACCGGAACTTTCAATATCCACCAAGTTATTGCCGAAATATACCGTCTATTAAACGAGTGCCCCCCGGATTAATTACACTCTCTGCAGCTGCAGCTGCGAAGTTACCGTATTAACCCGATACTTGCTGGAAAGTGCAACGTCTCCCCTTTCAGAAACCGTTGGAATTTTTCCACTTAGCGCTACGTGTGGCGGAATTACGGTACTGCAAATTTAGATGTGTCGCCGGCGACACATCTAAATGCCTTGACTCTGACATATGTGGATTAATAGATTTTTGCACTTTATTTTATTGTATTTCAATCCAATTATATTTTAAAAATATTTCAGTTGTGTCTGTTGAAAATTAAAGATTACTGACAGAGCCATAAGAAAATATTGCTTTATTTATCTGATCATATTGGAATATATTTGTTAGGTTTTCAGTAGGTTCAATTAGGTTCACTAGACTATATGCGTCATTTAAAAAAATTTCAATGAACATTCGATCAGTCCGGCCCTCGGCTTGTAGCTAAATTTTTTATTTGGCCCTCCATCCATTTGACTTTGACACCCCTGCTGTACACTATGCCCGCCACTTGGTTATGTCGTTCCATGTACGCTTTCCCTGCCAGCATCTTGCACCCTGCTGTTATGTGCTGGACTGTCTCAGAGGCCTCCTTGCACAACCTACACCTTGGGTCTTGCCTGGTGTGGTAGATCTGAGCCTCTATTGCTCTGGTGTTTAGGGCCTGTTCCTGGGCGGCCAGGATGAGGGCCTCTGTGCTGTCCTTGAGTCCAGCTTTCTCCAGCCATTGGTAGGATTTCCTGATATCAGCCACTTCAGTTATTTGTCGGTGGTACATCCCATGTAGGGGCTTGTCTTCCCATGATGGTTCCTCCAGCACCTCGTCCTCTGTTCCCCATTGTCTGAGACATTCGCTGAGCACATCGTCCATTGAGGCTTTGTCCTTGATGTATTTATGGATCTTGGATGTTTCATCCTGGACAGTGGCTCTCACACTCACTAGTCCTCTGCCTCCTTCCTTACGGCTTGTGTACAGTCTCAGGGTGCTGGATTTGGGGTGGAACCCTCCATGCATGGTTAGTAGCTTCCGAGTCTTAACGTCCGTGGCCTTTATCTCTTCCATTGGCCAGCTAATTATTCCGGCAGGGTATCTGATTACTGGTAAGGCATAGCTGTTTATTGCACGGATCTTGTTCTTGCCATTGAGCTGGCTTCTCAGGACTTGCTTTATTCGTTGGAGGTATTTGGCTGTGGCTCCTTTCCTTGTGACCTCATCGAGGTTGCCATTTGCTTGTGGTATTCCCAGGTACTTGTAGCTGTGCTCTATGTCTATGTATATATATATATATATATATATATATATATATATATATATATATATATATATATATATATATATATATATATATAAATAAATAAAAGTATGGTGTAAAAGTATGGTCCAAAAAAAGCTACTCCAGTAAATCTAAGTAGTTGCTAACCACTTCTGGTCGTATAATCATCCCACCTGGGGGCTCGTCCGGGCTTACCTCGGGGTGTTTGCGGCGCAGATGGCGGTTCATGGAGGCACGGGTCGACACCTTAGTCCCGCACAGGTGACATGACTGGGCTTCCACCTTTTCATGGGTCAGGTGGATGTGCTTCTGCAGCATGTACTCCGTCAGGTACTTCTTGTCGCAATGTTCACACTTCCACGTCTTACCCACTGCAGCAACAATGAGTGGTCAGTTCAGGACTGTTGAACACTCTGTAAAATGCTGGCTACATAAAGTGTACAATACTAAACTATTTTAATTAATGGTACATTTTAAAGATGCATCAATCAATATTTCATTTTATAACAATGAAGAAAGTCTCAAAATAACACACAGTAATAAAAGCTCTTCACCTTTCTTGTTTTTGTTGTACAGATATTGTTAATTTTCTTTTTTTAAAGTTTTTACCAGAAAATAACTGCTTTCTTTTCAAATGTTTGGGGCTTTCAGGGTGCATTCACCCATTTAGTCCACTTTAATCAAACTCTAGTTTGTTTGGTTAGAAAATCTGCTTCATTTGGGGAGGTGTGAATCCGGAATCAAACTCTGATGGGGACCAAAAAAGCGAACTCTTGCTGCTCTACAAACCCAGACCTTGGTTTGATTAAAATGAACTCTGCATATGAGAACGCCAAGCGTTCTGGAGACTGCTCCCAAAGCAGGAAGTGGATTATAGCACAGGGTATTGTGGGTCAAAAGAACCAAAACAAATGTGTCTCTAGTGCAAGTGAAAGAAATGGATAGCAATGTGTTGCCAAAGACAAAATAGAAATCCTACAAATGCTAAAATCTGAAGAAGGAAATTGCGCTCAGTGTCTTCTTCAGAGGTTTTTGTCCTGATTCCTTCAGTGGTTCTTCGTGCAGCGCCACCACAGGCGAAGAGGGGAACAGGTTTCTTGAAGGGTTTGGCTCTTTTAACATGGTACAGTGCGAAAATGAACCACAGCTGCTGAAAACGTAACAAATGTTGCAATTTTGCTCCCCATCAGAACCAAGTCTACCAGACTATCAGGAGTGAAAACACCTTCAATGCGAAACAAACTCCAGTCTCATGAGAGACCGACCTGTGTGGATTAGCTTGTGCGTCTCAAGGGTTGTCCTCTCGCTGAACGTCTTCCCACACAGTTCACACATAAAGTCCTTAACACCTGCAACCAAGTTGGCATGGAGATAAATCAACAATAGTACGAATGTCTTAGCTACATGGAAAAGTTCACCGAAACATCCCAAACCACCTGTGTGCCTCTTGAAGTGCTTCAGCATGTTGACTTTTTGGGCAAACTTGCGGTTGCATTCTTTACACTCATACTCTTTGATGCCTTTGTGAAGCTTCATGTGGTGCCTCAGAGCATGCTTGGTTTTCATGCCTGTAAAGGGAGACATTGCCAATATATGATTATAATCTGAGAGAGATCCAAGCTTCAACTTAGTAAAAAAATGAGGGGTGTGATGCAAACCTTTCCCACACTCTGCACACAGATAGTCCCGGTTGTCATCGTGAACCCTGAGGTGCTCCTTCAGCATGTCCTTCCTCGCGAATGATTTGCCACATTTCTCACAGCAGTGGCTCTTAACCCCTGGATCATGACATAGGAGCAAACACCTTAAAGATATGTTTTAGCATTCAAATAAACAGAAGAAAATAATTTTATTTAATCCCCCAATTCTTTCCAGAAGGAAATCTTTAATGAAACAAAGAATTAAGCCAATATGTTGTTTCTGCGTTTTGTCAAAGTCTAAATATCAATTAAAGAATATCTTAAGGATCGGGACCATTCAGACAGCAACACCGACACAACTGCCTCAACTAAAAATCTGATCTTTTTGCAGTAATTGAACACACCACGCAAAAGTGTGATTAGCTAAAAACAACCCTCTTCAGAGGGGGAGCCGTAAAAACTAAAGGAAAACGGACTCAGTTAGCAATTTTCTTCTTACAACCAAAAAACAACTAAATCAATTCCTGACTGCCTTAGAGAACTAGCGATAACCGAGCAAAGCAGGCTGTTAGCACATAGGAGTAACAGGCACAGAGTCCAACATAAAAGCGACTTTACAGTAAAGTTATTCCATTTTAAAATCCCACAGAGTTTCCAGTGCGCTGCTCACCAGTGTGGATAATCTTGTGTCTTTCCAGGTTGCCGATGCTGTTGAAGATTCGACCGCACATTTCACACGGATGGATGTACCTGGAGGACAGAGCCAGCTGGACATTAACTCATCTTTCACACGACTTTGTGTAGTTGGAAGTAGCACTAGATAGCAGTGGCGCTCCCTGCTGGCTTACTTCTGTACTGCAGGGTCGGGCAGCTGCTCTCTGTGGATGACCAGGTGAGCGTTGTACGTGGCCTTCAGAGCAAAGTGACGGTTGCAGATCGCACAGCTGTGGCCTTTCTCCTTGTGCTGCTCCATGATGTGCTTCAGGTAGTCTCTGCCCTTTGCAAACGACAACTAGGCACACGGAAGCAGATGACTTGGGTCACCGTACTGATCCCTGGAAAACGGCCTGCTGTCCAGTTTGTATTAGAGTCTGACAGCTAGCTAAAGGGCTACATGCATTTCCCCTCATGGAACTGTTTCTCACCCGCTATTTTTTATTTTTTCATCAAAAATTAAGCTTACTTGACATTTCTTGCAGTTGTATTTGTGGTGATCGGGATCATCATCCTCATCTTCTTCATCCGTTTCATCGCTGTCATCTGGCGAGATGCCGATCTTCTTGATGAAGTCCTCTCTCTCTTGCTCGTCCATTAAAGCAATGTCCTGGAACCAAAGCAACTCCATTAAATCATCATCATTTTCTTTCACGGACGTCTTTCCTGATGTTGAAGATGCAGATCGGATCAGGCCTCAGGGTCACCTTGAAATGCACGTGGATGTGGTCCCGCAGGACGTCCACGCGGAAGAACTTCCGGCCGCAGATCTCGCAGGTGTATTTCTTGTCTCCATGAGTCAACAGGTGTTTGTTCATATTGCTCCTGCAAGAAAACACCTGCGTGCACAGGCACGCTTCAGTATGTGTGCGACGAATACGGCATCTGAGAGCGTTTCTACTGCACGTCTACTTCCAACCAGGTGTGAGACGGGCTGCCGGCAGAGACAAAGCCTCACCTTCCCACAGATGGGGCAGGGAGACGGTTCCTTCCTGTACTTGGTCCCTTCCTCTCCGTTCGCCTCCAGCTCTTCTTTCTTCATCTGTTTTGCGCCTGTTTACAAGTACGACACGTTGAAGACGATGAGGGTGGCTCAGCTCTGCATGTCCAGAGCATGACATTCATGCTCTGGACATGCAGAGCTGAGCCACCCTCATCGTAGCTCAAGCTAAGTCAGGATGGATTCAGAGCATTTAAGTCGAGAACAGGATCAAGGTTTTTAATCGTGTCTTTTCGTTTGTATGTTTAACAGTCCCTCCATCATGTTGTGACTTTGTGTCTGTAGCGTAATTTTACTCACTGTTCGCAAATTTCCCTGCAATTTTCACCAGTAATCGCAACTCTTCCAGAAGCCTGAACCAACCACATAAGGTTTACCGGATTTCTTTCTTTTCAGACTAATCAGGGCAACTTGTCTGAATTTTGACCAATCCTTTCTAATTCCCCTTCTAGTTTAACTTCCTGTTGCCCAACATCTCTTGAACATCGAACCTGCAAGATGAAACGGTAACATTTGCGTTTTTTTTTGTGGCAAAAACATTTTGAGATGTTCTGTAGGATTTGCTTCAACTATGTAAACAGTTCATGTTAACGCGAGTTACATCTTGACAACTCCTCAAGAAGTTGATTTTTTTTTTCAGTATTAAGATTGCTACTTTAAGAAGATGCTTGAAAAAATTATTTGGACACATCAACTATGTAAAAAAAAAAGTTTTTTAGGATGATTAGTATGAAAAAAATATTTTTTCTTCTTCATGTTATTGCAAAAGTAAAACGTACAAAAAAAGTGCAACCCTGACCGCAAAGTTTTGAAAAAGGTGCCACAAAATGAGTAATTGTAGGCCGCAACAAATCACAAGAAAAAAATCCCAACATCTTGAGGAGACCGGTTTAGGGTCGTTGTCCTGTAGGAGGATGAACCTCCACCGCAAACTAAACCCGTTTGCAGCCGCTCTCCCAGGTTTTCCCACTCTGCGGCTGCAGCGACTCACCCACGCTGTGCCTCCTGTGGTGCTCCTGCATCACGTCTTTGCGGTAGAACATTTTGTTGCAGATCTCGCAGGAGTAGAGCTTCTCGCCGTGCTTCTTCTTGTGCTTGGAGAGGTTGCTGTTGGTGGAGAAGAACCGCGAGCAGATGTCGCACTGGAACGTCTTGTCATCTGGGGGGACATGAGAGACAAGGGACGAAATGAAACGGGAAAGAACAAAGAAAAAGATCCGGGCGGCTTGGAACGTCTTAGGAGAAGAGCAGAGAAACGGCACCTGTGCGGCAGTTGTGGAACTTCAAGGCGTTTTCCAGGCGAAACGATTTCTCGCATGTGTTGCACTTGTATTTGTAATCTTGGTCAGGCTGCAGAGAAACACAAAGACGTCAAACCGGTGGGAGAATGTAAAATGCCGGAGGCGACAGTCTGGAGTGTCGCTCACCATGTTCTTGCTGTGCTTGTAGGAAATGTGCTGCTTCAGACTCTCCTTACGGCTGAATAACTTATCACATTCGTCACACTTGAACAGCTTATCACCTGAGACGGGGCACAGAGGGATCCTGTGATGTTACACACTGCACAGCCACTTTTGCTCGATTCACTCCCGTTCGCTTTGTCGCACGCTGAGGTAAAAGACGACACCTGGCTCTTACCGTGAGACCGGATGTGTCTGTTCAGGTTGCTGCTGTTCTGGAAGATTTTACTGCAGAGGGAGCAGCGATAAACCCGCTTGTGCTCTCTGGCTTTGTGCCTCCTTTGGACCATCGCGCCGTCGCAGGACGTGAGCAGGCCGCTGCTCTCTGACGCCGCAGCCGCCTCCGAGGCCACCAGCTCCAGGCCTCCCAGCATGGACTTTACGTCTGCACACATCAGGAACACACACACGCACACACACACACACTGATGAGTCGACGTAAGCAGGACCCGCTTTCGGGGTAGAGAGATTCAGCTGCAATATTTTGCAGGGGTGCACCGATTTATTATCGTGCACCAATTTAGTTAATTTTGGGAGGTTTGAGATCAGCTGACGTTTACGTGAGGAACTGATTTTCTCCATCTCTGCCATCCAAGTTAGTGTATCTGAAACCAATTAAATTTTAAGGGTTAAGAAATCTAAATCCTAGTATCTGCTCATTTGTCTAAGACCGATCCAAAAAAACAGATGTTTGGTGTAATCCCTAAAAGCCTGACTCTTCTCTTTCTTACCTTTGGTCCTGCTTGTGAAGGGGCCCGCTCCAGGCCTGCGTCCCCTGGCTCTCCTCCCGCGGCCCTGCCCTCTTTTACGGCAAACCTGGGCCGTGTGGGGTTTCCCTTCCTCAACACCAGGGGCAACCAAGGACTGCACTGAGGCAACCTCGCTGCTGAGATCCAGGGTTATACCTGGAGTCAATGAAAGGGAAATGAATGGGTTGGAGCAGGGAAACATGTCTGGATCCCAATCCTGTTGAGAACAAATACTGAGGACAGAAAGCGGAAAGCTAAGAGAAAACACTGCAAACTTGAAATTTAAAGCCGCCATTTACAGATTTGTGAGAATTCAGGTGATTGATGCCTCAAGCGGTTTTACCTGCATTGTCGTCTTCAGCCGTGTGAAGCAAGTGGGCATCTGATACCTTTATTTTAGCAGAGGACACCGCGACATCTGTTCAGGAAGAAAGAGCAGAAGGCACATTCTTTCTACACTGGCTCACCAGAATCTGTGCTGTAACTTCTTTGTGATGGACAGTAATTGTGACTGCCGATTTCCCAAAGTTAGGAAAACTGAGGCTGATTCATGAGGCAGAACGACAAAAGTAGAGCGAGGTTGTTTCAGTTTTTTTTGTCACTAAAATTCTAAAAAATATGGAAAGTGTTTGTATTGGAAATGGAAAAATTTAAATGAAGTCAATATTTTCCGTTTGCATGATTGTTTTTCTGATGACTATCTCGCTCTCTTTCTACCAAAATACAAAATTCTTCAATCTGGTGCGTTGGTCTGTTTTTTTGAAGGAAAGTTTTGTTTAAAGAGACTTTGGTGTCCATCATATTTGTTGTTTAGGTTGTTTTATTTTGGTATTTAAAGTGCCTTCCAGTTCCAGTGTTAAATGTCCCTTAGAAATTAAAGTTTATTGATCTTTGACAGGGTGTACTTGCACCTGAGATCTTAAAATGGTCTCAAAACAACAATATTATTATTTATCGCAATAACTTCTGGGACAATTTATTGTCCAGCAAAATTTATCATGACAAGCCTTGTATTCTGCCCTCTGGTGGTGGTATTTGATAGGAGCAGGTTAGAAGATGGATGGAGCTTGTATTGCAACTCGAGAATCATGAGTTAGAGTGGCCCAGTCAAAGACCAGACCGAAATGCAACCGAGAATCTGTTGTAAGATTTGAAAGTTGTTCTTCACAGATGCCGATAATAAGTCACGTGCTACTTTCTTTTAATCTGTCTCATGAAATCCATCTAAAACACACTGAGGTTGGTGGTTTCCGGCTACCTGGCGGAGGCAGCGGTGGTGGCAGCTTCAGCATCGGTTTCTCCATCTTCTTGGCGTAGAAGGCGCCATACCAGACTCTCAGCTCCGTTCCTGGGAGCACGTCCTGGTAAACAGCAGAAGCACATGTAGGAAGAGCGCAACCCTCGGATAGGGTGAGGGCACGGCCGGGCTGGGTACCTGAGAGGTGTTGAAGTAAACATCGTCGTCCTGCTGGTAAGCGGTCAGGTTCTGGTGCTTGTGGTCGGCGGCAGGTCGCACCAGCATCATCCAGTTGCAGTCGTCCTCGCTGCTGCAGTCGAAGCACACCACGGCGCCGTCCTTCTGGAAGATCTGCCCAACAGACGACGAAGCATAAACGCAAGGACGAAATCTATCCAGCACAAAGCAGGGCTTGAACCGTGTTCCAGGTCATGAGGGTTTATCTGGTGGCACCTTAAGAGGGAATACTCCTTCGTTCTCCAGAATGGGCACTCTCTTCGCTTCAAAGGGTCCAAAGCGGGTCCGCTTGACCAGTCGACGCAGGACGAACACCCCCTCCTCTCTGTGACCCACCTCTCTGATCTCCAAGCTGTTGGGGAGAGATGATCTGACGCAGGACAGAGAGCGGGAGTTTGTTTACAAAAATGAGCAAAATCCACCAGGATCTCAGGAGCTGCACACCAACAATACCTGCATTAGTGGGTATTGTTAGCAATAGCTAAACAGGGGATGTAATGGGGTTGAATTTGCATTTATTTTGTTGGTTTGCAATTTTAGACTGGAGTTTGGAGTCCAATATTTTTTTTACATTTTATAGTTTTAAGAAACAAGCAGGAAACAAGTTGAGGTCAGAGTTCATTTTAAGAGACTAAGAAAAAAAATGCATCCAGGATTTGAGTGTCATTTTGAAAATATTATGCAGTTACTATGTGCAGCTGTGTCCCGGAGAAGTCATTTTTACCATGAAGTTTCAACATAATTTTTATTTTATGACAACTGTACCACCAAATAACACAATAAAATTTTAAGTCCATATTACCCCGCCCTTATTTCCAATGCAAACAACTGCAGGACAAAATTCCTCCACAGTCATGCAAAACCTTCATGCCTTTTATTAAAATCACTTGATGATAGATGTTGCGGCATCGACCTGTTATTAGGTTTTGGGGGTGACTAGATTTTTTTTGTATCTTGATAAAGAAAATAATAATTTGAAAACAACTTCTTGTATTTACTCAGGGTACATTTGTTTTATATTAGGACTGGGCAATGAATCAATAATCTATATCTCGATAGACACATCATCAATACCAATAGAAAATGCACAATGCACATTCAATAATTTCACTGAACTCTGATCCAGAATCGCACAGCATTCTGGGGAATGTAGGCAGAGGAAACACTTTAGCCTCTTCTTCTCACAGCCAGCGAAAGCAAGTTTGGTGAAAATTCAACTAACTTACTCCTTTGGTTACCTAGCAACAACCTGCTGAGTAACTTGTAAGCAGCTTCAGGTTTCATCGCCATGCCTCATAACTGCTTATAAAAAAATCATGGAGTGGAGTGAAGGGAGGGAATCAGAACAACAGCTCGAAATTAAATTGTGGATAAAAGAGGCAGCATTAAGATATTTACAACAAATCATTATCGATATCGACTGATATGAAACATAAATATCCTGATATTTTTCTCCGCCATATCGCCCAGTCCTATTTTTATATAAAAATGTGTTTGATCTGAAGCATTGCCACAAAAAACCGAAAAAAAAGAAGAAAGAAATCTGTGCTTCTAAAGTTATAACTTTAATAACTATTATCTCAGTAGCATTAGGGATAACTGTTGCTTTTATGAGAGAGACTCTAACCAACCATCCAAGTCCAGCTTGGACGGTGTTCCCAAGATGCCAACTCACCGAGCTCGACTGAGGACGAAGGAGTCCTGCACGGTAACCAGGGGTCCCAGTTCCGGACACTCCGAGTCATGGTACTGACCACAATCCTCGCACCCTGTGGGAGGGATCACATCTGTCAACACAGCCTGCTCCCACGCTGTCAGAGTCAGAACACAGTGACGGGTGGATTCATACTCACAGATGAACTCATCTGGGGTCTGCTCAGCCATTATGCCAACCTGCACAGAGAGGACACGGATTTTTATCCTGTGTTTGGCCATGAAACAAGGAGGAAGCCGACAACATTCAGGTCATGCGAACCCAACTACTTGTAGGAGTGAGTGTTTAAAAGAGCCGAACCTGCATCAGTATTTGATGGTACTGTTCGGCTGTACCTGAACACACCAGCCCCTCTGACAGATAACAATGTGTTTGAAAGCACTAACTAACTGCGCTTTTTATTTTAATGTTTGTGAGTCACTCGGAGGGTGCATTTGTTTCTTTATTTTTTTCTATCTAAGGAATCCGTAAGAGTTGGGATCCAGGATTTGAGTGGTTCCCAAACTCTAGCCGGGTTTTAACTCCGATCTGAGCGGCTTCTCTTCTCTACAATGTAACAAAGAACAGTCGGCATGGCGGCTGGATCGGAGACGCAAACCCCCAAACCGGAGTCGGTGCTGTTCAGCGCCGGGGTGAGAGCCGTGGGAGCGGCGCAGAGAAGCCCCGAGCGACCCGGACACACCGGCTGCACCTGTGCTGGCAGACTGCGTCGCCATTTTGATGGAAACGCGAGTAAATTAGTGAGGAAACACGTTACCTTTTCTGCAAAGCAGCCTTCATTTAGCGAGTCCTGACTCCGGGTTCCAATCCGCTCCAGAAACGGCGCAGGACCGGAAGCGAAGCCGAGCCCATTGCATTTTGGGAGCTGTAGGCTGAGAACGGTAGTTATCACTCAAACCTGAAAACAAGAAAAGACCTTAATTACCACAATTTTTGTTCAAGAGTTG
Source organism: Poecilia mexicana (assembly GCF_051168715.1). NCBI lineage: Eukaryota > Metazoa > Chordata > Actinopteri > Cyprinodontiformes > Poeciliidae > Poecilia > Poecilia mexicana. The sequence continues at coordinate 18,038,306 of NW_028263383.1, forward strand.
TTTTACTTTAAAATTACAGTTTGAAAACACTGCTACATGTGTTGTTTGTTTTACATAATACCGTGATTTCATGATGAATATATATTTTTTTACATAAATTTCGAAGTATATTAGTTTTTTAAAAGCTAATATGCGCCGTCTTGCAAATGTATTCATACTGCTTTAACTTTTTCATTTTGTCGTATTAGAAACGTAAATATATTTAAGTTGTCTGTTTTAGCCAAAGAAAAGATATAATTCTTAATTGTGAAGTGAAAGAAAACTTAAATGTGAAAATTGTATGACATGACTATCAAACCCTTTTGTAAATTTCTGTTAAACCCAAAACTGTAGGGTGTAAATTCCGAATAAACGCCCTGAAAACACCACCGGGAAACCTGGAGGTGGCAGCATTATGCTGAATGGAGGCAGTAGGAAACGTGAAGCTTGTCAAGAAGATGAATGAAGCTAAATTAAGGGCAATCTTTTAGCAAAACGCTGTACAAATCGCTAAAGGCTTGACGCCAAAGTGGTTTGCAGTTAAAAAAAAGAATCGCGTAGCAACTTGAGTCTGTTTAAATCTAGTAGAGACCAAAGAGAACTTTGAGATGTCAAAGTATTATGTCTCTAAATATTGAGCTGAATACAAATGCACACCCTATTGTTTACATTTTGAATCCATAAATAACTCATTACAGCATATAAAAAGTTTAAGGAGTATTTCAAGAAACTGTACTTTGAGAAATGATCAGCAAAAACAACTCAGAGCTGTGGTCTAAACTGGAACGAAAGTAGACAAATAAAGCCGAAGCATGTCTGAACTTCAGCCGCTGGTTCCTGTAATAACTACTTGTATACAAACGTCTGTTTCAAACAGCACCCAGAAAACATATACATCACTCAATCAGTGTCGGCACAGCTTCATGTAGTCACTCAGTGTTTATTCCTGGAAATTAAATAACTCCATTGGATTTTAGTTCCAAAATCTGGCATTCTGCAGCAGCACTTCAGCCAGTTTATGTGCACAGAGCAGACACCATTAAAAAAAAAGAAAAAGAAAAACATAAAAAGTTTTTAAGCATTCTGATAAACACACATAGCCCTGATGCTTATTAGTGAATGAACAACAGGGAAATTCTCGAGGACTGGAAGAGTTGAGGGTTGCGGAGCTGGAGGAGATCTGAGAAAATCGGTTTTCTCTTCCCTGTCCTCAGTCGTGACTGATTCTTAAAGAAACAAACAAAAAAAAGACGGTAGAAGACTTAAACTGCTGTCATGAATGTACCATGACGCCGGGAAGCCAACAACCTCTGCAGATGTGTTGTCCTTAAGACGAAAAAAAAAACAAACAAAAAAAAAAACACAAGTGTTTTTAATCGTCCCATAATGTAAACACCCAGGAATTAGATATGTGCATAGGCTTCTAGGTTACAAACACAGCTGATGGTGCAAGAGGTTGTATGGTTGTCTCCCAGGGCAACCCTAACAACACACTCCTGTCCTTTAGTCTTGACAGATGAGGAAAGCTGAAGAACAAGCCTAAAGTGGCTGAAGTCGTTTTCGGAGGAGCTATAAGGCGATCCGTTAGCGCCGTCTCTGCGCTGCATCTGTCCTCGGAGCAAAGACATCACAGATAAACAGCAGTTAAAAAAGGACGCAGAGTAACGAGAGAGAGAGAGAGAGAAATACAATCATTAGTTGGATTTAAACAAAGCAGCCAGTCTATTTGGTTTGCTCCCAAATTGCGATTAAAAAACCGACAATCGAATAAATGACCAAGCAGAGAGGAGAAGGTTCATTACTGGGGAGAGTTTGGCAGGTTTGTGTAGCACAGAAGTGGGATAAAGGTTTATCCAGTTCCCTTTGGACACGCCAACACCCCCACTGACAGCAGTAGTGAACAGGAGGAATCTTTTAGGAAGACTAGACATAAATCATCACAGCGAGCTGGAAGCATGCTGCTGTGATAAAAGCTAGTGGTACGCGGCAACATAACCTCACTACAACCAATAATTCATCTGAAACGGCTACTTTTGTAAAAAAAGAAAACTGCTTTACAACCTTTACGCAGTGCTTTCAGTGTACTGGGGTCTCACTTGTGAAACGTTTTTAGGTTGCAAATTAATGTGTTACTCATGCTGCACTAGATTTATCATCATCACATTTCTTTTTCATTCAGAGAAAATAAGTTAAAAAAGGGCAGGGGGGCAGGAAGAGATTTTGCATCCACTGCAAATGCATATTTAAAAGACAAATTTCATGATTTTCAACCCGGTCATACTGTAACGTTAGTGTTAAAGTCGGAGTCCGAACATGCTGATCTCCCTTTGAGAACAATTTTAACCGTGTCATCGCACGGTCAACTCTCGTGCGATTCATCCAAACAGCGCTCTGCTCTTCATCTTTGGTGCTGCTGATGCGCCGTAGGAAACCCAGCGGCGTACAGCAGGGAGAGTTTCTGCGTCGGTGAGGTAAAGACAAGACGGCCCGCATCGGTCCCAGTCGGTCCGTGACGGGGCCCGTAAAAGCACTTAATATTCCCGACTGCGGTATAAAAAAGAAAGAAAGAAAAAAAAAAAGATAAAAAAAACCCCAAGCTAAACGATATCAGCCATCGACCCTGGACAGTACGCTTTTGTTCACGTGTAAACCCATGCAGTCTGTAAAATCTTTACAGGAAGTATTTATGTTGAACGTCACAAGGAAAGGCTTTCCCGGCCTTCCTGTTCACAGTGCAGCGGCTCCCGTCTGCAGACTCGGCGTTAGCGGGGAGCAAGGTTAGCCTTTGATGTTTTGCCAGTGCATCTTTAACACGGAGGTGATGATGGTAGCTGTGAGAGAGGCTGAGGTCGAGCGGAGGCTGAGGTCACACGTGCGGCTCCCCCGAGGGAGTCGAGCCGTTGGCTTTGCTCTTGTTCTTGCTGCTCTTGCTCTTGCGGACGAGCATGCGGCTGAGCGTGGCGGTCCTGCTGGACCACTCCACTGCGGCCGGAGACTCGAGGTAAACCAGGTCGTTGTGCGACTGGCTCATCCCCGGCTCTTTGCGCTGGTGGCGACGCCGGAAGAAGAGCTTGGCGCTCTTCTGGAGGAAGCTCCCTGCAGCAAAAGAAAAAACACGAGGTGGAGAAACAAGTTAGCATGAAAATGAAGGAAACTACTGCGTGTCCAGAACCTTTAGAGAATCTGAAAGATTAAGAAACAAACGGGAACTTAAAGTGGTACAGGCTATGTGTTAGTTTGACTTTTTTTAATGGACTCTATAATGGATGATTAGGAGGAAATGATTGTAGATATTAATGAATTTGGAGGGGTTTTATAAATATCAGCTAACACACACAAACCGTATCATCAAACAGCCGTCACTGAGTCCAACTAGCATGCTTCCTTCGTTTCCGTCTACAATCTGGAGACGCGCAACATGCGTCGGTTGAGAAGTTGGTCAATTAAAAATTTTAAATAAAACCTACAAATCAATGAATGACAGAAAACACATTAACAGGCTAAACATTGTAGTGTAAAGTCAATGAGCCTCATTATCAAAAATCAAACTGAGAAAAAAACCAAAACAATCCACTGTAAATGATCACCTTTAACCTTTACAGTTTCTTAGGGATGCACCATGAACTGGCATTGACCAATGCTGGTCATATTTTAACTATCAGTCCAATAAATAAAACTAGGAAAAGTTTCTTTCCCTTCTGGTTGCCGTTTGTGTTTCTGGAAGTCGGCCATGTGCCGTTTGTTTGGCCGTGTGACGGTGATGGTGATGCAGTAAAAGATTGTGGGCTGTTTAACCGAAGCAGAGAAGTAACGTCACTGGTCTGGTTAATCGGTAATTAACCATAGCAGAAAAAAATTACAAAAAAATATTGGCAAACATTTTCAAATTGGTGCATCCCTACAATTTTCCATTATTGAAAATGATCAGAGAGAGCCTGAGCTATGCTGATCTGAGACCAGGTTTCATATACTCACTCCAAACCTGATGTGAAAATGACAGGTCAGACTTTGCCACATTTGATAAATGAGGACCAATGTCTTTTACTTCGGTTTTAGTCAGATCTATGGTGCGTGATTAGGCAAAAAAACAAAACCAAAAAAAAAAAAAAAAAACAACAAACAAACTATAATCGTCAGCCCCGTCATACTCCTAAATTCTAATAGTGCTACTAGCAGGACTACACACACTAGAGTCTGAAAGATGCTACAAGCTCATGAAGTAACTTACTCATCAGGGCAAATAGTCTGCTTAGCACTGCTCTCCTCTAAGATGGCAGTGATGAAAGTTCAAAAAGGTTAAAACAAAAGGAAGAAAAGAGAGAAAAGAACAAAGAAAACAGACAGCATCACTGGGTAGGAACAGACAGTCATGAAAACAGGCAAAAACATAAAGCACGCCACTTTAAAGATATTATTACTAGTTGTCCACCTGCTTATGGGAGCTCAACACTTTAAGTAAGTGCAGGTGAAAAATAGGTGAATTTTTTATATATATATATATATATATATATATATATATATATATATATATATATATATATGTATTTGGTCTGTATTTAAAATCAAATACAGAATGTAGCTTGTGCTGAGTTTGTCAGCCAATCACATCATCTGCTGCTTTCACACCATGACATGGACATTTCAAACCCAGCTCAATGTCTACGGAGAAACGGGAAGCTTTAAAATCTTCTCGGCGCGTCTGGCAGAATAGTCAAAACAAACCATTACTTCCGAGTTCATTTTTCTGAAAAATACAAGGCGCACAATGAAATCAGCTTTTAATCATTTAGCTTTAAAAGAGAAAATGATGGCGGTGATGTGGTGGCGCAGGGGTTAAGCACAGCCCACATAAAGGGGCCTCAGTCCTTGACGCGGCCGTCGCAGGTTCGAGTCCCAGTCTGGTGACCTTTGACCTACATCTTCCCATCTCTTTCATTACTCACTTTCAAATAAAGGCCACCTAGCCAAGAAAAAAACCTTCTGAGTGAAAATGATTTGACGATCTGACATTGTAGAGTTTAGCTTGGATACCCTGGCAGTTATTCTAAAATGACCTCAAGGAAAAACATTTTTGAGATAAAATGCATTTTGAGGTATTTAAAAACAAAAACCAAAGAAACGTGTTTGCGTGCCATGATCGGTTGCAAAACAGGACAAAAGGAGACATGTCAGTTAGCGTGATTATTTAACTGATACCTCTGTCCCAGTTCTGGAGCCCAGTCCTGTTTTTAAGAAAATCATATTAAAAAGAACTATTTTGTAATTTCCATATTTACAAATATAAATGTATGATCGGTGCATCTCTTTTACAGCCAGCCTGGGGGCCATTTCTGGACGCCTTGTGTGATTTCTCACCTCTGCTTTTCTTGCAGCTCGCCTCAGACACACACATGGACAACGACGTGTTGTCTAGCGCTTCTTCGGTTCGACTCTCCCAGTCTTCTGGGGGCCGGCCGACTCCGACGGGCCCCTCCTGGGGCTCGGACCCCTCAGGAACGCTGCTGGTGCCCGACGCGACCGCCGTGGTCACGTCCTGGGTGGAGCTGCTCTCTGACATCGAGGCGTCCATCTGTGCCGCGTAGCCCGCCATCAGAGCGAGTTCGTCGTCCTGAGACAGGGGCGTCTAAGGGAGGAAGCAGACGTTATCGCTAAGCTACGTTTCCAGATGTGCTTCCACGGGGTTTCAGCAAGAGGCAAAAGAAAAACCAGTAATGGCACTCAAACTTCTGGTTTCTTTTTTTTTAAAGAAACTATCACAAAAAAACAAAAGAGACAGCTTCAGTTCAAGATTCCTGCAGCTCATCCTTACTTTGGCGATGCCCGAGATGATGATGGTGCTCTTCTTCACCGGAGATTTGAGCTTCTGCTTGGCGGACTGATGGAGCTGTCTGATGGCTGCTTCGGCCACCGGGTCAGCCCCGTTGAGCATGAGCAGCTCCGTGTCGGAGGACGACAAGGCCTTGCTCACCGTGCCGCCCAGCGGGGACACCTGCTCTGAAACCCGGCGCTCGGCTAGCTTGGCCTTGCTGTCGACCGGCTTCAGGGCGGGCTCTGACGAGACAGAAACTACTGAGTTGTACGACCTTCAAATAATATGAATAAACGCGTTGATCAGAAGAGATCTATTGGTGATGATCTGCAGGTGTAACCCTGCGTCGACGCGTCCAGGCCAGATCAGTAAATGACTGTTAAATGTTCAGCTGCAACAAAGGGAAATCTTTAACGTTTTGGACCTAAACAAGCCCACTGGGGTCACAGTTTCACTGCTTTACCAGTGTTGTTGAGCGGGAGAGGTCGTCCTGGCTTGCTCTTCACGGCGGTGACGGTGGTGACCACGGTGCCGCAGGGCATCACGGTCCGGTCCATCTCCACCCTCTTACTGGCGGCTGGAGTTGGAGGCTGCCAGGACCTCACCTCACTGGGCTCTAGATAGGTAAACTTTGAGATAAAAGTCAGGTTATTGGATTTATTTACATATATAAAATTAGCTTTGACGCTAACAGGCTTGGCGAAGTTACCTCAGTAGTAAGTGATCCAGTCACAGAGTCTTTGGTCTTGAGTGCAAATGTCTGCTGTCCTCTGGGTTGCTTCTTCACCAGATCAAAAGGCACACACACCTTCCCCAGTAGAGAACCTGGACATGCACAGCCACCATGTTTTAGTCCACCCTCCACAACACATGCAGCGTTGCAGCTACAGAAAATAACACTGAGAGCTCCCCTTACTCTCTGGAGGTTGACCATCATTCATCAACTGAACAGAGAGCTCCTTTGATCGTCCGTTCAACTCACTGGTGGGTGGGTGGGGGGGGAATCAGTTTAGTTAGCGTCTTTGTGGAAAATGCAAATTATTACAGGGTGGTGATGGTGAGCAGGTGCTGGCAAACTTACAAGACAAATGGCTGCTCCCAGGTAGGATTGGTTGTGTTCTTCAAAACGGAGGTGCTGAACCTCTGGGGGGGATCGTCCAGCTGCAGCACACACAGAGGATTCACGCTGCCTGCAGACACAACAGGAAATGGTTTGAAAACTGATGGTGTAGCAGATGACTGTAGAAATCTTTCAAGGGTGGATACAAGCATAAAACAAATGCTCAGGCCTTGTCATATTTCCCATTAGCCACTTCATTTTCAGGATGTCGGCCATTTTTCAAGACAGCAGCTGTTTTTGAACCTTTTAGTCCAATTTTTCTGATTTTCGTGAGTTGGATGAACTTCGTGTCACATCGTATGTTTTCAACTTTGGCCATAATATTCATTCATTAATGCGACTGCCACTCAGCCTGTGTGTCACACAGCTTTATTACTTCAATGTGATGATATGTAGCTAAATCAGACGCTAAAACTGAAACTGAGGATTTTGCAGTTTGTGAGTATCACACCATTCGTTAACTGGAAAGACATAAAGACTTGCGACAGCCGTCTTCCTGGTTAGCATTAGCTCAACTAATGGTCATCTTGAAAAATAAAAACAATTATCAGTGAATATGATTTCTATGGGTCCAGTTATGCATGATTTGACACCAAAAGTATTCATCTGTGATAAATATAGGCACATTTAGAGCGAAAATAAATGGTCCTTGAAACGCTTAAAAAAAACAGCAAACCCCTGGCAAAAATATGCACTTTGTTAGGTTATTGTGCCTGCATGTTAATGACTTTGCAGAAATATTCAAATGATCTGCTGCACTATGATGAGAGACTTCCTTTAAGAAAATTTGCTAGGAGATCTTGAGTAAAGTGAGTATATAAACATGAAAAGCAGAGTAGAAGAGATTCTGCTTTCAAACAAGTGACTTAGAGTTGGAGGTTTTGTCACGGCGCTGCAGTAAATCCTGTAGATTACTGCAGTCGTAACGCCACCTTCCTCACTAGATAACTACTCTGTACTGTACTGGCACAATTAGCCTGTAATCTTAGCCGCCCTCCCTCCATCTTGACCGCAGGGAATTCTCACATCCTGCTCCATCCTACTACACTGGGTGTGGCGGTGCTGATGTGGGTGTTGAATTACCTCCACACAATGCAAACAACATTTAGCTGGAGTCACAAAACGGGGCAGAAAGCACCTGCTCTCCTGCCCTCTGGACTGGATGCCCTCCTACAGGAGCAGAATAAACTACACTTAGGTGGTGGAGCTTCCTGGTCTCGTTGAAAGATTTGCCTCCTTCCTGTTGATTCAGGAAACATTTCCTTCTTAACCGGATCAAATGGCTGTGCAACAAAGTGAGATTAACATCTAAACAGGCGACGAGTTCTTGGTGTCACAAAAGGTGGATTCATTGGAGCGTCGTCAAATCACCGCGGCCTCATGAGCTCGACTGAACCTGCTCCAGAACAGGTTATGCGGCGCATTGTAACTCGTAAAAATCATGTTAAAACGTGCTAATTGTTTGAACTTCGATCGATCCTTTCTAGGTTTTTTAAATACAAAAATTTTCATTGTTTTTGTTCTCTTTTCTTCCATATAGTCATTTAAAAACTGTGTTCAAAGGAGAATTATTAGAAACCTCTCTATGCGAGCCACATAGGCTCAATAAAACTCATTTAAAGCCACAAATGTTACATAATTTTTTTTTTTTTTAAAGAAACAAGCTGATTTGTGATTAGAACTGCTAATGATGACAGGTTTAATCTCTGTGTCTCTGCTGCAGTTTTCTACAGCTCACAAACTCAATTTTCCTTAAAAAAAAAAAAAAAAAGGCCCTCCGCAGCATCTCTCCAGCAGCAGTGTCTGCTTATCGCTCCGCTCTGCATGTCCTCCAGAGCAACGGACAGGAAGCTGACTGCCATGGTTAGATCTCAATCTGTACAGATGGTACAGTTCTGATGGTTTCTCTGCGCTTGTTTTAGCAAAGAGAGGAATACAACAACAAAGTATTTCTAAGAATGCTAGTTTTCTTTAGAAAGCATCAATTATTTACTTTGGCAAAGAACAGGAGAACTAGTTTTCAAAAATACTGGAGCCACAAGGTAACAAACAACTGTTGACGGGCTTCAAAATTACTTAGAAATCGGGAACTCGACTGGTTTCAGATTGGTTCTCAACTGCATGTTGCTACCCTACAGTAACAGCAGGATAGCCTCTGAGAGCGTAGCGACATTATTCGTTTACTCCTCCCAGGTATATCCTCGTCTTCATTTCTCCGAGTTTGGAGGATCCGGGCGACTTAAAGGTGAAGCGCGGCTGTGTTGAAAATGCTTTCATGGTGCAGAACTGCAGAGCTTTGCAGCCCAGCAGCTCACCTGCAGTGTCTTCCTCCTGACTGAGTGTGACCCGGGTGTTTTTCACAAGCAGCTTCCAGTCGTGGGCGCGGGGGGGCTTCGGCGGCGACAGCACTTTGCTATGAGCTTCCTGTCGGAGAAAACGCAGAACAGAAAACTGTTTGTAAACAACAGTGACCGACTCACTGTTGAGGTTATTTTAACAGTCAGTACACTGTGAAGTTGATGGGAGATGGCATATGGTTTGCTAATTTGTTTTACAAGAATAAAAAAAAAAAAAAAAAAGTGTGATATGCATAGTATTCACCCTCCTTTATTCTGGTACCGCTAAATGAAATGTCGCAAACAGATGAGAAATTTAAAGCAAGTTACAAAAATAATATAATTATAATTATAATAATAATATAATTGACTCAGTTGCACCAAAAGGTCCCTTTTTGAGTCTGAATTAATGATGAATCAAAGACTAAACTAGTTGACAGTTACTTCCAGTTCATCGCGGTTAATCTGATTAACTGTTTCAGACCCGATTCAGGCCAGAGCGCAACACAAAGCAACCCAGCAGTAAAAAACGCGTCGCCTCACCTTGCGCTGCGAGGCCTGAGCAGGCCTGCAGCTCAGCAGCACAGAGGGACGAGTCGCACGCAGCAGCTGCCTCAGCTGCTCCTTAACGGCCGCTGCGGTCCACGTGTTGGCAGCATCCTGACAAATCAGGAACAGACATGGTGAATCAAAGGTTTCTTTCTTCAACTGGAAACATAAAGCAACTCTTTTGGGGATTGAAACATGTTTCTACTTCTCGCTGATTATTATTGATTTGCTTAAACAGAACTTTAGTCAGATTCCATCTTAAATTAAAGCTGCATCGTGACCGAGGGCGTTCTGCATCGCCGCCTCTGGTTAGCCTGCCGTGCAATTCCACTCTTTGCCAGTAGGGGCCACTCTAAGCAAACCTCCACATTATGTTCAGACAGGCTCACTGATGAGCCGTCTTCCTGTTTGGGGGTCAAAGGGCTAAAGAAGACTTCATGCGACATTTAGAAATTATAATTTGTCCTTAGACAAAGTTTAAACATATAAAGCACGTTTATTTTTTCCTTAGAGGGACCCATTTTTATATCAAATTTGAAATACCTACGTTACATTAAGGGGGCGCTGTTGAGCCAGTTGGCCACGCCCATTTCTGATTACATTGGAATACAAAGATTTCCATGGAGATTTAATTATGTGTATATATATATATATATATATATATATACACACACAATTTAAAAAAAAAAAAATATATATATATATTCTTTTTTGCTAGGAGATCTAGCAAAAAAAAAAAATATATATATATATATATTTTTTTTTTTACAAAGTTTAGTGGGTATTTGAGTATTTCAGACAACCCCAAAAAAGAAATTCCCTTACAGATTTCTTTTTGTAAGAAAGAATAAAAAGATTTCAAAGTGCAATAAATCCTGATATTGTGAAACAAAATCTTTTTCAAAACTCGGCTTCTTAATACACCGTCTTTGATCCCACATGATCTCAAACCATTATCTGACATAAACCTGTGACTCAGTCGAGGGAACAGACAGATCCATGTTTTTAGCAAAACATAAACACGTCTGACATGTTTCTAAACAACAAAATGGAGTAATTAGCTTAGAAAATTGTAGTTTTGTGGTGTGTATACCCAAAACACAACTCAATAAGTCTTTAAGATTTTTTTTTTTGCTTGTTATACTTTTTTTTTTAATCAATAACACCTATTAGAGCAAGCCGTCTGCCCTCCCAAATGCTGCTTTCGACTTGTTTCGTTTAATATTGTTTATTATGCCAGTTACCCCAAATACAGTGAAGCAGCATGAGCACAAAAAGGAAAATTGTCAAATTTTTAGCCACATCCCATTCCTAAAACCAGTCTAAGAAAGATTAATTTATCAATATATTCATTAATTTTGATACAAGAACCCATTTCATAGATCTTCGCCATCAGATTTACCTGTGTGGGGTCGGGGGTCACGTGCAGGCTCTCAGTGTCCAACCGGGACACTTCCCAGCTCACCTTGATCTCATCATTTACTTCCTGCATGCGTAGCTGAAGCTGAGGAGGACACAGAAATTATTATTTCACACAAGTCGTCTGCTGATGAAGCAGAAGGTTTGAGGCTGGCAGAAATGTTTTCCTCAGACTTTATGGCTTTGGTTTTTATTGCGGCAAAGTGAGTTGCTTCTAGGTTGTTAATTACAAAGTTTCTCCAAATCAACCTAATGACAAAAACCTTATTGAGGGCAGAATAGTTGCTTTTAAAGGGAGTGGTGCTCTGAAAAAAGGAACGCTAGGAGAAGAGAAGACTACGACGGGCTTGTTCGCTTTTTCGCCTAGTAGGAGAAGAAATCTGTGGAAAGAAAGGAAAGTGTGGAAAAGAAAAGAGAAACAGTGGGTATTCTTGCCTCAACAGGCCCTGGATTCCAGTGTGGGACTGATCAGAGGCCATGTGATGCCAAACAAAGGCCTTATCAGACACGAACAGGAATCCTTTAATGGATCGAGAAAACACACATCGCAGCCTCTGATGGAAATGGCCAGAATGCTTTATAAAAATAACCAACAATAACATCATTAATTACTTCGCAAGAGGGGGGGAAAACTGAAAGTAATCAAGGAGGAAGTGCTTGTTTTCACCACGACGACGTGGGATTGTTATTTTAGATGTGACATCATTGCGATGAGGATTCTTCCTGAGAAAAAATACTTTCTCAGAAAGTGTGTGTGTGTGTGTGTGTGTGTGTGTGTGTGTGTGCGTGTGTGTGTGTGTGTGTGTGTGTGTGTGTGTGTGTGTAAGAGAGGCAGAACAACAGGCCATGCCAGAAAACAATTATTAGTGTGAACCCAGTAGTTTAGTTTCAAAACCCAGAGGGAGCCAGAACAGAATGACTAAGATATTGGCAAACTTTATTAAACTAGCAGGCTTTATAGATGAAGCATCAGTCAGTGGTTCAACGTGCTGAAATGAACCCAGTTTTTCCAGTGGGATAGTTCCAGTTAACTCTATGGCCGTCCATCAGTCATTACCAAAAGAGAGGCATTAGAAAGCATCGAAACACTCGACTTTACACGCAATGAATAATACAGAGTTGGCTCATCCTGTGTAGCTGTAACAGCCTCAGCTCTTCTGGGAAGGCGTTCTGGATTTTTTATTATTTTTGTTAAAACAGGAATACTGGATCATTTTGTTCCAGCAGAACATTAGAGAGTATTTGAACAAGAGATGCTGGCTAACGGTTCTAATTTATTCCAATGGTGCTCCATAGGGATGAGGTCAGGACTCAGAACAAGCCAAGCAAGTTGATCCACATCCAAGTCTTTGTTGGACCTTGTCTAGAGAGCGCTGGTGCACAGTCCCGGCAAGAACGCTGGAATCAGGGTTTCTGCAGATTTCAGCACGTCATTTTAAGACCTTTTTAAAGCCATGCTCGAATAAAATGTTTTATTTCGTTTTAGTTAACCTTTATGTCACTGGGAAAATCCCATTGAGATTAAAAATATATTTTACAAGAGCGATCCGGACCAAGAAGTTACAGAACGTTCGCAGCAAAAACATGGAGGTTATCAGAAAACAGCTGGGGTGGGACTGGGCTGATTACTGGCATCGGGGTGTGTAGAGGTTTTAAAAAGCTCCCAACCAAAGTTTTTACTTTTTTAAAATCTGAATTCCAATTACATTTGAAATCTCTCATATACATACATTTGGAGACCAGTGTGGACTACTAGAGGACTTACAAACTAATGCAAGTTAACCTTAAAATATATACATGATCTTAAAATTCTTGATATTTTTTATTCTACTGACTATTTTGTATATTTAAGTCAATTTTGACTTCTATATGAAGTCATCATCTTCTTCAGTTTATTGGAGGTCGGCAAACAGCTATGTGGTGTGCATTACCGCCACCTACTGGTGAGGAGTGTGGCTCAGAATGGCAACGTTGTTCAAACATCCTTAAAATGTAAATTTATCTCAGTTTCTACATAGAGAGAGAAAATTATCTACAAATGTGAATGTACACACAGACTGTTGAAATTGTATTTAAAAAAATAAGGAATACACAAAATTATAAAAAGCTAATCCCACTAATTATTTGTATACTGCTTATTACTAAATCAATATTGAATCAAATCAATGAGAAGAGTCAAAATTAAATTGAATTGTGAGGTTTTTAACAATTAAAAAAAACCTCTGGAAAGTGGTTAAAAGCTTCTGTTATTGAAATCGGCAACTAGATTTACATTTTAAAGATGGAGGCTGCATGTGCCGAGGCTCTTCCTCGTCACGCGCTGCAGGCTGTACCATGTTAAAAGCCAGAGTGCTAGCCCACCTTCGTGCACCGGCTGGACCATTCTGTCCACATGCGGCTGCACAGGCCTTCTGTCCTACATATCCTGACCCTCATTACACGATAAGCTGAGAGTGTTCCAGCCTGGATCGCTGTCAAGCAGAAGGGAACATTTAACAGGCCTTCCGCTTTTCCAGGCTAATCCAAAGTAGTGAGAGTGACAAAGAGACGAGAGGCCTCCTTTGTTTCCCTGGATCCACGGCAGATCGGATGGGCGACCAAAACAAAAACAAGCCAGCATGCTTCCTGCCTTCAGGCTTCCAGTCGTTCACCCCTGCTCTGCTAAAAGCACAATGAGCTTCGGCTGGTGACAAGCACCTTATGACGCTAAAAATAGCTCTAATACAATTGGGTTACCTCGCGTTGTCAGTGACTCTACATCAGTGAAGATTTAAGACTGAACGGGATGAAAGCCCGATATGAATCCCAACACCTTTCAAACCCCGCTCCAACCAGAGACTGGGAAATACTGACAAATATCCACTGGAGATATTTTTGGAACAGATCAGCACAATCAGCAATAAATAAATAAATAAATAAATAAAGGTATCAATAGTTATTAGGGTCATAACTAGGGTTTCATCGATCCTGTAACGGAAGCAGAGTGGGCCCTCTTTCCTGGAGACGGGCCTGACACAGACCTTTAAAGAGGTATGTGGGACGTTTGCCAAGCGCAGAAACAACCTCAAACCATTTAATCCAATGCTGCCGCCAGCACTGGTTCAATGCATTCGATAAACTTTCTCATTAAACTAAACCACACTGACAAGGAGGTAAATCTGTTTTCACTGTTAAAACAAAAATAAAAAATAATAAATTAGAAAAAAAAAGAAAAAAAGAAAAGAAAAAAAAACAAAACACGGCATTATTACGTGTGCTAATTTAATTGAATGTGCAGCCTGTTGAATGTAGAGTATTTTACCTGCAGCTCTACTGGAGCTATGCTCGCCGTGTATTTGCAAGGATCCGTTCCAGCTGAGGAGGATGCTGCGCTGAGAGAGAACTGAAGCTTCTCTCCAACCACGCTGCAGGAGGCGGCCTGTTGTCGGGAAGGAAAACAGAAAACAGTTTGGCTCAGGAGGGGAACTACGGGCGCAGGATTCAAAATTGAAAGAAAACAAAAAAGCAATCTTGAGTTCTCTAAATCTTTGGTCACTCGTAAAAATATTGAGTTGCCCACCAGCTCACATCTGATATTCACAATAGTCACTCCACTGTTGACAACGTAGCGATTTTGTCACTGCATTTAGCCACTTTTCAGACAAAAAAAAAAACAAAACAAAACAAAAAAAATCAGTAATGGCCCCACATGGACAAGGAGAACACGCAAACTCTACGCATGAGCTTCCCTGATCAGAATTTGAGCCTGAGACCTTTTTGCTGTGCCACTGTGGAGCCCAATCATTATTTTCGTTGCATGTTGCATAATCATTCTAAAAACAGAACCAGCCTCAACATGGCTTTTCTGCGCACAGCGAGAGTATGCAAACTTCTGAGCAGAGCTGGTGCTGCGAGACGCAGCCGACCGCATCGCAAAGCAGAAGAAGCACTTCATTTGGTCGAAGCAGTTTAAATCACATTAATTACACTCCCTCCGCCAGAACAGCATGAAGCTACAGAGCGGGCCTGTGCTGCATTACGCCTTTATAAACCACAATAAAATATTTTTTAATGAGGCATAAAGTCAGACAGCACTATTCATATACAAATGAGCTGGTACTGGTTCAGGCAGCCTGTTGCTGGGTCACTCTGAGTAATTCTACTCTGTTGCAGCACAGCCACACCTTTATCACTTGAGACAGACACGGCACAATGCAAACTCACTGCTTCGGCTCACAGTCGGTGACTGTGCAACTCTCACAGCAGCATTTCTCTCTTGTTCAGTGTGAACTGACGAAGGAAATTCTGTGAAAACTGATTTGCAGTCTGATTTGTCAGTTGCAGAAATCTACACTTTAACCTCGGAGTGTTTTCGTCTGTATTGTCCATCATCTTTTCAATTCACGCATAAACATAACGGCTTCAAAGTACCTGGAAAAGAACGGTAAGAGTAGTTAATTCGTATAATAATAACAGGATACAAAGGGAAAACTAGCAATCTGTGTGACAATACTAAGATGTAATCGTTGCTGATAACACCGACACTCACACCGTGCTAAAGGAGCACGAGATCAGCATTGTTGAAATGTGGAACATATTCTACCTGTTTTGGGTTTCAATCTCTCAAAGAGGAAACATAAACATCCCCAGTGAGTCATAACATTATGCTATCTCGCTTTATTTCTTTCACATGCCGCTAATAAAAACAAAAGCAAGCGGACTTGTCGGCACCTCTGGTTCAAGTAAATCTTTAATTGCAGCAGCACAATCTGACACCGAGAAATGAAAAGTGTAATTTGAGAACACAATTCAGTTGTTTTATTTTAAATGTTACTGTGACTGATATCCTCCAAGTATCTTTGAAGGCGCGTTGTGGATGATGATGATGTGTTGCGAGACAAATCTTCGAAGCCTCTGACTGAAGACTGTTGCCTCATGACACGCTAACAGCTCAGTTAGCAGATGATCATCTGCAGCAACATCCGGATGACACCATCAAATGTTGGCAAGCACTGCTAACCCACCTCATTTGCTTCTGCCACTCCTCTTTGAGCCCCTGTCTTGACACGTTTGATATGAGGAAACCAAAAAGTAACAATAAATACCCCCATAAAGACCAATATACAAAAAGAACAAATGACAACTAACAGCTTTCTTCTGGAATATTGCTTCAATACCAATTGCCGTTTTCTGGCCGATCGACAATTATCAATCTTTAAAGAGCCTGACCTGCCGATTCTGATTTTGGCCAATACTGATTTTTTATTTTTTTTTTTGTCTCAAATCTTCCTAAATAAAGCAAGAAAGTTGTCAAGTTGTCAACAGTGGGGTGACTACTGTTAGCTGCGAACGTGCAGACAGTCAAACTTCTCTCATATCAGAGCAACAGAGAATAGTGGGTGATTTTTAGACCCTTGCTGAGGTAGATAAGATCAGTGGATAAGATCTGCTTCACATCTAAGTATTGACCGATCACTGATCACCCAGAATTAAGGAAATTGGGGCAGATTTATTGGTGTACCCCTTCATGGACGGCGCTTCCCATCCAATAGATACAACCAAATCCCATGTCTGGCAAGTTTGCATGTCAGGTTGTGGCGCAAGAACACTCCTGTCTCTACGCTCCTCCCCACTGTGGAGCTTCACAGCGATACATAAGCTTCTTAAACACACACACACACACACACACACACACACACACACACACACACACACACGTACCGCTCACAGCAGGTGGGGAGAAATAAGCCTCTGTTCATTAAAACTCTGCACATTCGACAACAAGGGCAGCTGCTAAACATCGTGACCGTCACAAAGGAAACGGCTGAGTTTGCACGGGGAAGCGGGCCCATCCCTATCTGACCTCTCGGAAAAATAAAAGCTCCCTGGGTTCGCGTCCAAGCATTGTGGAGAAGGCTGGCGCAAAATTTGCACAGCTGATAAGAGATGGAGTAATGTTTCACAGAGGTGTGTGTGGGTGTGTTGATTTTTTTCTGCAGGTGTTCATCCATTCATGGTGCATACAGTCTTTTGCAACAGCACTGACACCCTTTGAACCTTTTTACGTTGTCACATGCGTGCAGCAGTAAACCTCAATGTGGTTTGAATCCGAAGGGAAACGGAGACATGGTAATGATTTTTAATATAAATCTTTAAGCTGTGGCATCTGTTTATATTCATATACACTAAAACTCCTCAATAAAATCCAAACAGATGACTTCAGAAAACAGCCACTTAGTTAATAGACTCCATAAAATTTTAAGATAAAAGGTCCAACATTTCAGTCTGCAGCCTTTACAATCTGAAGAGGCTTTTTTTTTTTTTTTTTGGCCCTCAGTTCAGTTCAGCTAAATAAAACTCATAGAACTGCAAAAGTTACGTTACCTTTTGAAAAATACAGCTTATAATCTCTTCGATGAGATTTTTTTTAAAGAATTACATTCCATTTGTATTTTTTTAGGTTTAAAAGTAAAGAAAAAGAGAAAACATTTGCGTTTCCCAAACTAATAACAAGAAAACTAGATCTGTGCAGTTAATTTTCATATCATTTTACAGAGGAATTCCAGGACAATTATTCCATGAAACAAAAAAAAACCTGAGAGACTTCTAATAATCAAGATTATTATGTCTATATTTCAAAACACTAGATTGTTCTTTACTATTATTCAAAGTTGCCAAGATTCAACGTGGACGGTCCCTGGAGCCACAGGTTGCAGCCCCCCTGCTGGAGCAGAGACCTTCTGCTGTAACAATCCAGAATACAAGTGTATGCCACACTTTTCAGATTTCTGCTTACAAAACATTTTGCCCTTTCAATTATGCACCACTCTAACTTGTTACAACACACTTGCATCTTATGGTTGCAACATACAAAAGGGGTCCAAAGGTCATGAATACAAAAAAAAAACTGAAAAAGAAATAAAGAAAATATGCAGAGGCTACTTTATAAACTTTAGATTAATGGGGGAAATCCCTGCACTAAAGCAGGCAGGTTGATGAGTCAGTGCTAGTCTGCTCCAAGATAAAATGCATTAGCAGTTGCAGGAATGGCCTCCTTTTTTCAAGGGATTCTAGGAAGGCCAGTGCTGGGCTGAGTTACCTTATTTGTGGCTGATTTCTGAAAGCCGGACACGGCGCCGACGGCGAGATCTGGTGCCTCGACGCCATCTTCTTCAAACGTCAACAGCAGATCGCCCTGATGAGAGAGAAGCGTTCAGATCAGTGTGCTCGTTGCAGACACATCTGTTTGACAGTCGATCAACCACGGTTTACTGGCCAAGTCCTGCAATGTGTTCTGACTTGACAAATTCCAAGAGCCGGAAAAAAATAATAATAAAAAAAAAAATGACACAAAGTTGGAGAAACATGACTCATGTTAGAGTGACTTAAAAAAAAAACAAACAAAAAAAAAACAACAACTCCAAAACTGTGGGGCGTGATTTCAGCTCCTTGTGAGAGCGTGTTTGGGGATTTTGCAATCCAGCCATATAAGGTATCTATCTTTCACGTTCTTTATTGGAGTCACCTGCCCCACGGCTGGCAGGTCAGCTGTCACCAGACTCACCCCACGCTTGGTTGCCTCTTCATTCAGAGCCTTGCACCACGCTCCCCTCCATTGGCTTTTCCAGCTCTGCTTTGACAGCGCCCATCCCAGCAGAGCCGCCGCTTCCTCCTCCTCCGCATTGTCCTCAGGTGCTGCTCTCTGCCTGCTTCCTATGAGCCCGGGATGGAAATACTGTATGAAGTACAGAGCCAGCGTAACCAGGGATGCGACGAACAGGGTGACCATGCATAGCCACTGCGGGTCCTCCAAACCGAAATATGAACCGGAACTGTCCGAGTGGGACATTCTTTGCAACATTAAAGAGTCACGGCTTAATAATACACCTGCTTCGGGAAATTTCCCGACAACCTCATAGTAGTAGTAGTTTTGGTTTCTGAAACGGCGAAATCACGAGTCGCCCGTATCGGATAACCCCAGTGATATGCAAATTATCTTCTGCATATTGTTATTCATGCTGTACTACGAAGGTTCTGGTTCTGACAGGAGGAGCTGGATGTAGTCCCAGGTTGAACATCCCAGCTGAATGGCACTTATTCTCTTACTTCACGTCCCGTTAGCTTCGTTGGCTAACCTCCGCAACGGTCTGCTCAAGGAGCAATTCCCAAATTAGCAAAGAGAGCCGCCAAAAGTTTTCCCAAAGCGTGCTATTTCCAAAGTGTTCGCCTGTACTCCGCAGGCCGACAGTCAGATATGAGGTAAGAGTCCCAGTAAGACATCCTGAAGTGGAGGAGTTCAGCCCGTCCCGCTGGACTTCGGCTTGCGCCTCTCTCCCTCTGATCTGACTGTACAAAGTTATGGAGACCGATATGTGGCACAAACTGTAACTCCCACAATGCAGCGCGAAGGGGATTGTTGGTGTTCGAGGCTGCTCGAGGAAAAGCGAAACACGTTTCGATAAAGGCGCTGCTAGCGTAGGCTGTAAAATAAATGCTTTTATTAGTATTGAATTTTAGTACTGCAACTGAAAACATAGATGTGGGAAAAATTCAAATTTAGCTTTCTAAAAAAATACACTAAATGTGTGTTTTGAACTACTCGACTTCCCGTACCTAACCTTCACGTCATCAAATACGCTGAAGTTAGTATCCTATTTGAAACTTGAGCGGATTTCCTCTGAAGTGAATCACTCACTTTAAATAACGTCTGCCACAAGATGTCCTGGTCATTAATTAAATTTGTTTCGAATTTTTATATATAGATTTTTTTTATCAGTACACATTATACAAAAGTAAATCCAAACATTATTATCCAGACATCATTCTGTTGTAACTGTAAAGTCGTTGGTGCAAAAATGACACCAATTAACACAATATCAAAGGACTCGACTATATTTGATCAACTCAATCTAAAATGACAATAATAATTAATTTGAGCTCTAAACAACCCTAAAATACAGTCTGTGACGCATGTAACATTTTAAAATAATGACATTTCTTCAAATCTAACAAAATGTATGTCAAATGTTTGTGCAGCAACATTTCGTCTGTGCTGCTTTTGCTTTGCAGATATTAATGATGACTTCTGGAAACTTTTTTATTAATATTATTAGTAATTAATATTAATATTCTTAAAAATGATAGATTCTATCTGAACTAAACTAGAGCGTGGTAGTCCTGCTCCTTCAAAACAGCGGAGCAGCCCTTTATTGAGTCAAAGCGGAAGCTTCAAATCTGAAGCCAACTTCAGCGTATTTGTTCGTCCATTCTGGTGAAGCAGCAAATATCCAGCTAACTGTATTACCCTGATGTTTATCATCCCTCTGTACCCATAATTCTCTAGGAAAACTTTAGATTTTTATTTTTTTTTTACAGCAAAACCCATTTGAAGTGTTTTATTGAACGGCGTAAGAACAGTGCGGAAGTCTCCGCCCCTTTTTAGAGGTAAACAAAATATACCTTCGTCATCCCAGTGTTGGAGCTACAGTGACTCTGGCTGTATTTGCTCAGCTGTCAATGGAAATAAGCAACTTTTAAGCATGAATTGTCGCTCGGAGGTTCTGGAGGTCACGGTGGAGGCTCGCCAGGTGGAGGAGGCTATGCTCGCCTTGCTACACACCATTTTGCTGCACCGAAGCACGGGCAAGTTCCACTACAAGAAGGAGGGCACCTACTCCATCGGCACCGTGGGCACTCAGGACATCGACTGCGACTTCATCGACTTCACCTTTGTCAGGGTGTCCTCCGAGGAGCTGGACAGGGTGATCAGGAAAGCGGTGTCTGAATTCAAGGTAAATTGTTGGCTTCGGCGTATGATTATCGGCCTTGTCGCGTGCGGGGAGGCCTGAGCAATGCTCATTATGACCTGTTTTTGTCTGTGCTTTTATACCCGCAGGATGCCCTGAGCAGCGACGGCATGGGGCAGATCTCCCTGGAGTTCTACCAGAAGAAGAAGTCTCGCTGGCCCTTCTCCGACGAGTGCATCCCCTGGGAGGTGTGGAGCATCAAAGTCAGCGTGGTCAACCTAGCTAATGAGCAGGAGAGACAGATCTGCAGGGAGAAAGTGGGCGAAAAGCTCGGGGAGAAGGTGATCAACGTGGTGGAGGTCATAAACCGCCACGAATACCTGCCCAAGATGCCCACCCAGTCTGAAGTGGACAATGTTTTTGACACCAGTCTGAAAGATGTGCAGCCGTATCTGTACAAAATCACGTACCAGATCACCGATTCTCTCGGAACTTCCGTGAGCACCACCATGAGGAGGCTGATAAAGGACACTCTGGCCTTGTGAGGATCATCTTCTTAGATCACTATATAGTTATGTTCTTGTTTTTGCAGTATAAAGACATGTCAGCTCTTCTGCTGCAGGTTTGAAGCAGCGTCTGTCATCACCGGTGTTAATGTTAAGATGTGATTCTGCATCGTTCCTCTTCATTTGTCAATTATGTACTCTTTGTTTTTGAAGATCTGAAATTGCACCTACAGTAGCACAACATCCAACAAAAGCTGTAAATAGTGTCAAATTTCCTAATAAATTATTCTCATCAAACTTTGCAGACTGAAACGGACAAACAGAAAAAGCTTGGTTTTAGTGCAAATGATAAAAGCTGACTTTGGGAAAAAGATTTCCTCACTGACGAGAGAAAAAAAAAAGAAGCTTCCTCTGCGTGCATTTTCATGGTGAGGGTGACCTTACATGTAGATTGGAACAGGATTTCCAGGTTGTGTTTTCTTTTCTTTTTCCAAATTAAAGCTAACACATCCTAAGTTCATCCCCCTGGTTTCCAGTCAGAACGTGTCACGGTGGCCCACAACCTGAGAAACATCCTCTCCAGGCTTAAACTGTCTGCCAACAGGAAAACAACATGTGGAATTACTTCGCTTCCGCACACGTCAACCTGACATCTAAAGATATTTTCTGCCGGGTAAATATTGCGCACAGGGGTTTATAGTGGCTAAACATGGGAGCGTAGGAAGAACAGATTCAGAACTTGATTATAATTACATATCATCCAAATTTCTTATTAAGTGATCTACCAGATCAGGGATTAAATAATTCACAATACCACCCGCTGGTCGTTATCTTTACTCCACTGTTAACTCTTTATTGCAGAAGTGTAGCACAAAATAAACGTAGAAAACTTCAACACCAAAGTCTCCAAAAGCAACATTTATGCAACCAATGCCAATACAAATATCAATTATTGCAATAAGAGCACAGGAAGAGTAAAAAGATCCAACTTCTGTTTACCAACAAAAACAAAACAACAAAAAAAAGGTACAAAATTGAGAATACAAACACTTCCATTTACACAAATTGAATCAATTCGGTGGAACTTTAATTTTTTTCTCACAAGATATTAAGAGCACTAGTAGCAATACAGACTTTCTGCAGAACATCACTATGCAGCTTTTTTTTCTGCTGAGAATATGAGAAACAGAAACCAATTTTGACTTCCTCTAAATGGCAGCAATCAGGATAAATTAAAGATTTAATCCACCAAAGCAGGAATATATACTAAATACAACTGTAAAACTGCTGGAATACAATCATAATCATCTTTTTTTTCTTTTTTTTTTTTTTTATAAATTTGATCATCTCGTTGTGGGTTACTCCATCTAAACATTAACCACCTTAAAATGCCTGAGTCACAAGTTCTCTGAAAATTATTTGTGCTTTTATGTTTATTATAAGATAAACAATAAAACAAAACAAAAAACCACATAAGGCCATCAAAACAGTGTAAAGCATGAGTAAATCCATCAGCGTTTGGTTGTCCATATGAATGGTTCTCCAGGTTTAAACGCGAAAAGCGTTGAGAAACAGAAACAGTTTGCAGAATCTTAAGGTTAGACAGTAAAGAACAGCTAAAAAAACACGAACCGTATCATCATCTTTTAGTTCCAACTGGCAGAAATGCGTTGGCAGGCCTGGCGAAAGGTGGAAAAAGACTTAATATAAATTCATTCTTTTTGCAGCAGCAACATAAGAAACGTGGAATTTAGAAAAATCAATTTTTTTTAAAGTGAACACATTTATTCTGCTTGGTTTAAAAACAAGCTGGAGTGCTTTGCATATTGAAATCTTATCCGAAACATAATCAACACTGAACTGGTTCACTAAATCTACCTTCTTCCCCGGACTAGAAACCTGGTTAAAAACAATGATTCCTTAAACTGGGAAATAATAGTTAAATCTTCTTAAAGGTTGTAGTTTTCCATTTTCTTCAGAATGCTGCAGCCGTAAAAGGTGAGTTTATTTAATGCCTTTTCTACATTTTTTTCTCTATTGATAAGAACACTTGATTAATGATTGGACTGGACCGCCTAATTGAAGGTTATTTATTGGGATAATTATTAGAAACATCCATTAACTACATGCTTGATCTTGTTTAACAACACAGGAAATCTTATCCAGTGAACACATTGAATGTTGAAAAGGCATTCTGAGAAAAACAGATCATTTTAACATTTCATTTTCACTTCATACAACTAGATGATCTGAAGCACGGCTGTCCGCGTTGTCCTATAACGGAGTTTAGCTTTTAAACAAAGTGCATATTGATTACATCATCGAGGCCACCGATAGTATCTTAAGGGACGCCACTCACACCAAGAGAAAGAGCCAACATAAATGCAAAAGCATTATTAGTTACTTTAATAGCAGCTTGAAAACCTTAAAACACTTCCACACACACACACACACACACACACACTCTAAAAAAACAAAAACAAAGGTACGCGGCCGTTTCTTCTTCAGCTGCACATTTACAAATAAAGAAAAACCAGCTGAAATAAAGAGGGTAACAACTCTGTACCTTGTTTTTACAAAACACATACTTGGGTAAATACAAACAACTAAAGATGTTGAAAAGATATATCCTTATACGAGTTTTCAAAGAATTAACTGCTTTTATAATCATCTCAGAGGAACCTAACAATTGATTGCACATTCATCTTTACACCTTTAATAAACATGGCCACTTTGAAATATACAACTGGAGGCAAGCAAAGAAGCTTTACATTCAGAGTCTGGTTCGTGGATGCCGAGATGTGCTCGTCTTAACGTGAGGCGTTTGGGGAAAGGCGGCGCCGTCAGCCCTACATGTGGCTGTGGCTCTGCTCGTGGCTCCACAGGCTGAACGCCGTCTTGAAGGTTCTGTGGCAGAGCTTACACATGTACTGCCTCTTAAACGTCAGCGCAGACAGAGACGGCGCGTGGTAGAAGAGCGTGTCCGGCTCGTGAGGGCTGCCTGGATTCTCCAGGCTGTTGGATCTGGACAGGGAGCCACCGTGGCCGCTGGGCTCCGACCCGGGCCTGCTCGCCTTGCCCGCCGACGAGCCGCAGGGCTCTGGGCTGCTCGACTCCTCCGGGATGGTCGCCGCTGCTGGTGCCTGAGGGGACCTGAGCACAGAGGCTTGTGGAGAGCGCCGCTCGGAGTTCTGTGGGGTCAGAGGCGGGGAGGGAGACAGCGGAGGAGCGTGCATGCTCATCTCTTTGGCTCCCACCTTGCTGGCGGTCGACATGTGGGACTGGAAGTGGCTCCAAAGGCGGAAGTTGGTCCTGAAAGCTTTGTTGCAGATGTGGCAGATGAACGGTTTGATGTGGCACAGCAGCTCCTGGTGTCGCTCCAGGTCTTTGCGGGAGCTGAAGAGGTTGCCGCACTTCTCGCAAGGCCGCACCCCGTGTTCCTCAAGCCCGGCTTTCCCAGCCTCTGAACCGTCCCTCTCACTGACCGCCTCCTCCAGCGGCTCTTCCTTCACAACCAGTTTGCCGTGGTGGCCCATGCTCAGGTCCTCGGGCACGTAGGACGAGGAGTCCTCCGAGTCATACATGGGTGGACCCGGTGAGTCGCTGTAACTGATGTTCTCTGGAAAGTTCCCAGGCACCGAAGGCTCGTCGCTGTAAGGCTCCTCTCCCAGGGTGTCGGGCGCCTCTTCGTTGTTCTCTGGTTGCTTCAGGTGAATCTGATTTTTACCAGTCGTCATGTTCTGGTTGTGGACTTCCACCTGGTGGCGCCAAATGCTGAAGGAAGATTTGAAGGTGCGCATGCACTCCAGGCATGTCAGTTTCTTGTACCTGCAATGGGCCTCGTGGTCCTTCTTGACAACCGGGCTGGAAAAGCGGAGGCCGCAGTACGGGCACACGGTTGCGTGTCGGCAGCCTCTCTCATGGTCGCCCTGCTCTACGAGTGATGACAGCTTAACATTACATAGCCTGCAGGAGTAAACGCCAGTGTCTGTGTTGTCCTGTTGAAGGATCTCATCCTGTTCCGTACAGAGGACGCTCTCACTCCCCGTGTCCTGGTCAGGCTTTTCAGCAGGATGTGTCCTTAAATGCTGCCTGTACTGGGACTGGAACACAAACACTTTGCCGCAGTAGGGACACACAAAGCTGGACCTTGATCTCTTTTTGGCAAGAGAAGGAGATTGCAAACCCTGCTTATTCCTCTTCAGCTTCCAGAGCAAAGCCTTCTTTATTTCTCGCTCTCGCACAATGTCTATCAGCTTCTTCTGGAACTTCTCGTCCAGCACAGACGAGCTGGAGGACGACGCTGGGTTCTGAACCACCCCGTGCTGGGTTTGGCAGTGAGTCCACACTTTGAAGTTAGTGTGGAAGCGCTTGTGGCAGATGTCACAAGCGTACGGCTTCTCCGGGTTGTGATACATATTGACGTGACGATGCAGCCCGGCACTGGAGCGGAAAACCTTCAGGCAGTTCCAGCATTTAAAAATCTTATTGGGAGGTGGTTCTGCGTTGTTCTCACCGGGGTCGCTATTTGCATGCTGAGGTTCCGTCTCCTGTGAAGCAACGTGTTCTTTGAATACTTTACTTTTCTTAAATGGGTACCTTCTGTTGTCAGGCCGCTCCTTCCTCTTACCTGGAAGATTAAAATCTGTCCTGGAGCCCTGGCTGTAATTTGTTTGCAAGTCTTTGAGATTAACTGGCAGAGCATCTCCGACCGTGATCCGAACAATGTCCATGGGATCGGCGAGGGGACTGCTCGGCTCGGCTTTCACACTGACGTGTCCTTCTACCTGAGTTTCCTTGTCATACCTGTTGAGATACTTGGACCTGAGAACCAGAGGGGACGCTCTAGTCGAGTTGCCATTGTGGGCAAATGTTTCAGTTCCTGATGCCTTTGAGGCGATTTTGACGACTGATTGTTCTCGGTTTTGGAGATCTTTGAGTTCCAGCGTTGGGGAGAAAACTGGAACAGGGCTGTCCATGGACAGTGATCTCCGGAGAAGGCTTTTTATGAGTGGGCCGCTCCGGTCAGTGGCCTGGCTCCGCTCTCTGGCCTGACCCTGGAAGGGAACGTTATAACGGTAGCGGTGGTCGAGCTCTTCGATCTCCTCTTTGGTTTCCTGGTCAGAACCAGACTGCAGGCTGATGTGCTGCACATCAGCGTCACTAAAAGACACCGATGATGTCAGCTGAGGCCTGACTGATTTGATGTGTGATAAATTTTCTTTCAGTATGGTGGAATATGGATATCTGGACTTCCTCTCCGGCGGTTTGCTCTGCTCGGATGATTTCCCACTGGTCTCAGAGTTCTTGACCGACTCATGTGAGTTGTGTTCTGATGGAAGCTGAGCCGCCCCTCGAGGAGAGTAAGGAGATGGAGATCTCTCTGATGTTTTTCCCTGATAATTTGAGTGAGAGGGGTGGGCTGTGTTGTTTTGGACCCGACACACAATAACGCTCCTTGTCTGGGCATCGTTCTCATCCCCCTCCGAGTACGAGAGACGCTTTCTGGACACGCAGTAGGACGCGTGAGGCCTCGTTGACACAATGTTTGTAAGAAACGGGATTCCAAGGCTGTAGCCAAGCTCTTGAATGGCTGCCAGGCTCCCTTTGTCCACAAAAAGAGAGGAGGAGTAAATGTAATTCAGAACTATCTCGAAGGCGTCGGGTTCGCAGAAGTCCAGGTTCACAACTCGTAGTGAGTCTCCGTCCATCCGTGTGAAAAGAGACTGGAAGTACTCGCTACTGGCAGCAAGAACACTCTTGTGGGCCTGGTACCTTTGGTCTGACACAATCAGGACCACATCGCACATCTGGCCCCGCAGCCGCTGCTCGTTGAGAAGCCCCAACACGGAGAGGGCGTGGGAGGGGTTGCTGTAATGCACAAGGCTCTCCATGGCTGAAAGAGAACACAGATGTGCATTAATTCACAGGCTTTAATATTGATTTTTTTCATTACAAATGTACCAAAAGCGTAGCATAAACAAAATAAAAGATAATGATTGATTTGTTTCTGTCTGTTCAACTCAATATGATGTTAAACACATATTAATTTTTATCAGTAATTGCAAATATCAGCCTCCAGGTGATCCTTCTAAACTTTACGCAGAGAGACTACACAAAAGCCAGACGTTCTCAGAAATCTACCAGATGTAAGATGCCATCTAATGGCAAACTGTGGAAAGTAATAAAACTGATTTTACTTTTCACTTTTCATCCTTGTCTTAAATGTTTTCATATGTTGATACAATTACTTTTTTTTTTCCAGGAGGGGTTGAAAATAAAACAAGTTATTTGAAATAAGTTTTAAACATATATATTTTAGACTTTCCATAATCCAAATAGGGCAACATATTTTCCCCACAAAATCAAATTTATGCGAACATATCCTTTTGTTTCATTTGGATAAATGTCCTTCAGTAATCTGCAGTGAAACCACCAGCTGTTTGTAGCCATGAAGAGGGTCGTAGTAAAATAGTGGCTTTGATACTTGGTTATTGCGTTTTTAAGCATTTCCACACATTTTCAGACAGGATGAGGTCTGGTGCATTCTAAAAGCTTCATGTTAACGTACTTTATCCTTAAACCAAAACCAATTTTATGTGGCTTTGGGAGTGCTGTTGTCCTTCTGGGTCACCCATTTATGGCCCAGTTTCAATCATCTCACTCTTTTCTGATTTTAGAGCTTAAAGATTTCAATAAAACTGATAAATGCAGTCTTACTCAGACTTACCCCAGCACTGTGTCGAAGCTACAAAAAGCGTGTGGCTTGAATCAAATGTTAGCATGTATCTGCTTGAGCCTATATGTATATGTGGATTAAAAGGAAATCCACAATAAATTCAAAAGTAAGGGCCAAATTCTTGCTTTTAAAAGTCATTGAGGTTTAACGTTGCCATTTTTTTGATTGTTCATGGACATCTGTAGCAATTTATCGAAAGTATTTTTCAAGAAATGACATAAAAAAGACGATATAATTCTTGGTTATCGCTTCTGACGTGTTTCACAGGAAGCTGGACTGCTCAAAGCTAATATTCAGAAGAATAAAAAAAACAAAAAAAAAAAACAACTTCCCAACTAATAAGCGTAGCTATTAATATGCCTGCAGTTTAACCCAGAGACGTGTTTACTGGCTGATCTACAGACAGCAGAAGATTTTTTTTTTAAACACGGTGAAACAAGTTCTAACCACGGACAATCACTGGTAATTATGGGGCATTACATCATTTTATCAGTCTGAGTACAGGAAAAAACGCTGTTCTGTCAAGTTGCTGTCAGGCACCAGTCAATGGAGGAAGTAGATATATATATATATATATATATATATATATATATATATATATATATATATATATATATATAAATAAACACCCTTCAATTGAAGTTTAACACGACACCAACCTGTGCAGACAATTATCTCTGATCATATAATAATAAAAAAATAAATAAAAATAACATGGCGCTTCAGCAGAGGCAAAGCCATAAACCTCAGGGTGCTGAGGCCATCCTGCAAAGAGCAGATCAAAGTTCCTCAACAGAGAGGATAAAAGAAGGCCTCGTTTAGAACAAGGAAAAAGTATTTTGGTCACAAAAAATACAGCAGAGTCAATAAATTATTAATGATAAAAATATGTACGTGTCTAAATGAATCACAATTACATCTTCGTACCGCTTAGATCATAGTATCCTAAATTTCTGTGCAGTTGCTGTGATGCAGAATTTCTTTGGAAGGCTGCCGGACTTTCAGAATCTCGTACCGACACACCGTTTATGAATCCAAGCTCAGGATCATGCATTGATTTGGTGCTGCAACTTGTTTAGGAATGTAAACAGACAAACATAAAAAGTGACACCAAATATATGGCCAATGCAGTAAAAGCATGTCTGCTTACACATGCTTGCACTAATGAAAATCATCAGTTTACAGAACATAAAGGAGTATGTTTTTAATAGCTAGCTCAGATGTAAATAACAGCTCTGAATATGATGTAGTACTCCAGAAGATATGTCTGAGTGCTACAAAAAGACACTTAAAGAATTTTTAGAAAAGTAAAGTTGCCGTAGAAAATACTAATTTTAAAAATTGTCATAAGTCAGAAGTGATGTAACTTTAAATAAAATATGAGCATTCCATTGAACTTTAAATCTGAAAATACTGCTTGCAAGAAAAAACTGTCTATAAATAATTTGGATAGTTAGACATAATGTGTAAACTCTGTAACTTCAACCATGACTTGGACTGATATTCCCTCTGTTTACTAGCATTTCTTCATGTCATACTGTATTTAAATTTCATGCCAGTTTATTCTTTCTTTTTGTTAAAATTTTTATACTTTTTATACAGTGTATGCAGTGTATAGTATATAACATTATTTGCTGTTTGCAATATTTCGAGTTATATGCCAATGAGTTAAAATCATTTATTAAAGATACATCTCCAGTCTAATCCATTGTTCAAAAATAATAACTGTTCACATGATTTATTGACATTTACTTTGAAAATTTCCAACGGAAAAGCAATTTTCTTCTGTTTTGCACATTGACGCGACACGTTCAATAAATGTTAATGGAGGGGAAAAGCTCCATTCATTCATTAAAAACCAGACAACGCCTGGTCGATTCTAACCTTAAACTTATCGGGAATCTTAAGGAGGAAACAGAAAATGCCGCCGAAGCAGTTTTTTTTTTTTTTTTTTTTTTAAAGAGGAAGCTAAATGAAGCTGTCGGCACTAGAGCGCTTATTAGACATGGCTCATAGTTTCTCCTGTCAGAACTTCTCGGACAGAAACGACTCGCTCAGTTGAGGACGCACTCGCTCGCTTCCTGCGTGTCCGTGGACGCGGTGTGACACAGCAGCGGAGCTCCGGCGGCTCTCGGCTCCCGGCAGCCCCGTCACTCCGGGGGAGAGCGGAAAAGTTGAGCGCGTTTCTCTGGACGCCGCTGTTAATCCCAGAAAGCGGGTTGCTGGAGTGAGTTCGGGGTGAATTAGACCCGTTATGTTCAGCTGAAGTGGCGTTTTCCTCGTTTCGCCACTCAAAAGGAGGGAAAACACACACCTGCCCGTCCCTGACACAGCGCAGTCTGCCACACGGGCTCGTTGCTGCTCGGCTTTTACAGCAGCTCAATCCCCCCTTTTAGAGTTACGTCAGCGCGGAAAAGGAAAAAGCTTCTCCTCAACAGCACTCTAGCAACTCTGTGTTTGGCTCCGCGCTCATTCTGCCCAACGAGAAACGCCGTAGTCTGGCCACACTTACCCATCCCGTCGTGAAAACGGTCTCGCCTCCACGCAGCCAGGACTTTATTCAGTGTTGTGTAGCTTTCAGCCTGCTTGTCGTGATTCCATCCATCTTGAATTTGACGTCATCCCACACCAGGGATGAGGTCATCGCAAAGACCGCTCGTCACGTGCGCTGGGCGCTGATAGGCTGATTAAGTGACAGAAGGCGGGTTCAACGGAGGACCTCACAGTGGGGCTAATTTAAAGAGATACGCCATGTTTTTTGCTCTGAAGTTCAAGTTGTTCGTTTTTAGACCATTGTTTTACGACAGCCTTCAGGAAGCTAACAGAAGTTAAACCTGTTAGACTGACAGGGGAAGGAAGTTAGGCGCTAATAACATAAATTTTTGCAGTTTTGTTGACATGCTGGATTCACAATTTCAATAAACCTAGACATGTTTCTCCTGCAAAAAAAGGAGAAAATCTCAAAAACAATGCAACTTTTCAGAACATAATTTAGTTTCAATCCATTATATTA
The DNA here is from genome assembly GCF_051168715.1 of Poecilia mexicana. Lineage (NCBI taxonomy): Eukaryota > Metazoa > Chordata > Actinopteri > Cyprinodontiformes > Poeciliidae > Poecilia > Poecilia mexicana. The sequence continues at coordinate 18,069,501 of NW_028263383.1, forward strand.
GCTATAGGTAAGATGTTCCAGCTAGGTTAAACTGTTAAGAAACAGTTTAACCTAGGCTTGTCTTGTGAAGATGCAGGCTGAAATGTGAAATGTGTCTTGTGTCAAAGTGAGTTGAAAAGGCCAGCCAGCAAGGAGGAATTCACTTCTCCAAAACAAACATCAAATGACAGCACTCATTTGATGAGCAAAGATTGAAGTTTGCTAACACAGAAACAGAGAACTTTATTTTTGGAGACATATCCTATGGTCTGATGAACCCAAAGTCTAGCTTTCAATCACATATACATTTCGATTGATCTTATTTATCCGACAGCGCATGTGTACTTCAGTTCATTATTCAAGTCAGTTAAAAAAGAAATATATCGAAGGAAACCCAGCGGATTGCAAATGGGTCTTCCAAATGGCCAATGTCCTCAGCAGCCAAGGACAAAGTCGCTTAAGGACAGCAAAGTCAATGTTTTGGCATGTATATATGCATTATACATACCGTGGAAAAAGTTGGGATATAATTTATCATGGCCTAATTATTTACATCACAATTATCAAGCATTTAATCAGGAGTGTGGAAACCTGAGGGAGTTCCTGTGTAGCGTTCATGCAATGACATGTCTGCTGCTAACCCCAAAGAAACTAATTAGAAAAAAGGAGCCAGGTCACTATAGTGCAGCGCTGTGGTGGTGTCAGTAGTTTCACCCTGTAGGGACGTGTTGCCAGGCCTGCAGGCCTCTTCCTGGAAAGCTGATTGTGCTACAGTACACCATCAGCTAAGATCAGGTGCAGCACCGAAGATGAAAACTTTATAATTGCTTACGACGTCTGCTTTCAGCAAAAATGCATCCTCGACATGCTGCACCGATTGTTCTCGCTTTGCGATACGAGCGCGGATGGGGAACTCTGTTGAGCCGGGTTGCATCGTGGCACACCAGCAAGTCGGCAAATGTACCCAGTGATTATTGCTTAATGACCCAAGTAGCCTAAGTTTTAATCAGGGTCATTTTAACGCCTCATTACAGTGAAATGATTGCATTAAATAAAGAGGTCTTCATGAGTAGAGAGCCAGAAGAAATCTTGCGACATCCGACCTGAAGAGAAGTCCTGTTTAAACTATGAAAACATTAATAGCCAAGTTTCTTCCTTTTCTTCTTCTGCTTCTTTTTTGCAGCCACACGGGGCCTGAAGAGGACATCAAATGGCAGGGAAGTTCTCTCTCCTCCGTACACGACATTAACGATTGACACAGTTGGCCATTAATGCCAACAGCATAGCAAGCACTTCCATGGTTACCTGTGTGCAAACTAACTCATTAGGGACTTTAGCTCCTCCTGTCGAACATCCCTCTACTTTCTGGTATGATAAACATGTTTACTTGTGCTCTCCAACAATAAGTAAACGGACAACTTCTTTAACTTATATTTAAAATGAGAAAATAGCCCAATCCAGTTTTACTTTGTGAATTATTTCTCCTTTCTCCGTGGAACCATTCAACAAGTTGTTGCAAATCTACAACAATTTAAAGACTAACTTGCTTTGTTCACCTGAGATTACCTGTAGAATCTGTAACTGACTGATGAGAACTAACATAATTTATTCTGTAAATTGCATGTAAGAGGAATGGATGATCTGCTATTGTTGCTTTACTGTTAGTACAATAAAAATGTATGAAACTGGATATACCCAACATTTCAATATTTTCTTCAGAGACCCGATTCTTTGTGTGTGTGAATAAATACATAAGCACTAATATTTCAATCTCATCCACGAATGGATTTCTGAAGCGTTGCTATCCAGCATTTCACATTTACCCCCTTCGCCGTCGTTATTTTCCCGTGGTCCGTTGGGGACGTGGATGCTGTAACGAAGGGTGGAGGAAGACAGGGCCACAGAGGGACTCGCCGCTGAGCAAGTGAGCTGGCGTCGTCTCAAAGTCAGACATGCATTCGCTATGTGGCGGCTGAACGCTGGAGAGTCTGAGCTGTGAAAGATGAGCTGGATCCTCTCCATCTGGGCGTCCGGGGCCCTGCTGGCTCTCTGTTCGGGACAAAACGCCGCGGTGGAAGGTAGGCTCTGCTGCATCCGCAGCAAAACACAACCAAACACAGCAGCATTCAGGTTTTTAGGCTTTCTCCAATCTGGAGCAAACTTTTAGAAAACTGCAAAACTGCTGAAAGACTGAGATCCTTTAAATCAAAGCTAAAAACACACCTGCTTTTGAATAACTGGGACGCCGAACAATATATTCGATATACATTTTTTGTCATGAGGACATTTGGTAAAATGTACTGTTTCATAAGTGGTTATTTTGCCATGTTTGCATGGCGTAAAGCACTTTGAACTGCCTTTGTTGCGGCAATGCGCTACGCAGAGTAACTTGGCTCCCCCGCCCAAAAAAAAAAAAAACTTGACAAAAGACATTAGCTCAGTGATTATGAACAGACGCCTTAAAGCAAATGTCTCATTGGCAGGAAGTAACTTATATCCCTCCGGCTACCACCTGTGCGTCGGGAATCAGAGCAGAAATGTGAGTTTCTTGGTAATCCAGTCGGTCCCTTACACCGCGACGAGGCCTTGCGGCGGCTGGCTTCTCTGGACGACGTGTACCGTCACCCTTTACAAGATGACGCATCAGGTCGAGTACAAGACAGTGAAGGAGCAGGTGACGAGGTGCTGCGACGGCTACGAGCGAGTTGGTCGCTACTGTTCCCTGTGTAAGTGCGCTCTGACTGACAATACAGATTTTGGTTGGAGCTTTAGAGGTGTCTAAGGGCTTTTTCTGCTTTAAAAAAAAGGGTGAATCCTTCTGTCTGTTTGATGAATCTGATGATGTAGTGTCCTGCTCGGCAGTCAGGCTGCCCTTTCAGTGTGTGGCACTGTGTGCAAGACACCAGATGGGCGAGCAGAAACTGCTGCGCCACAAATAACTCGCCGCTAATATGCGGCCTGTAACGTGTTATTTTCCTTTGAATGAAGCTGTAAACAGGAGTGATGAGTTTACCGCCAAGCCAGGATCCTGTCCAACTGCAGATGGACCGTCTCCCAGTTCCGTGGACTGCGAGTTTGATTTGGACTGTCCAGGCTGGCAGAAATGCTGCCAGAGATGTGGCCGGTTCCTCTGCAGCGATCCGACAAGTTAGTGCTGCTCCTGTTTGTGCTATTATTAAAAAAACAACAACAACAACAACAAAAAACAAACAAACGGTGGAGATGGTGTGCTCTGTGTGTTAACGCGACCGGGGTTTTATTAAAATTACGTTTTTTTTGTCATTTTTAAAGAGTTTTAGGTTCGAGTGAAGCCACAAGTAGCAGGGATGAGTCTACTGTCATCTAACAACAATAATCTCAACTAAATCTTAATCGATAGTGTTATACGGGTTTATAACTCAAGCCGTGTTGTTCCCACCAAATTTCCCCTTGAAAAGTCTCACTTTTTCATACTCTGTGGATCAGTGGCTTTAAATATGTCTGGGGGAGGAAGGCAAGAAGGCAAAAAGAAAATAGAAACCCAAAGAGGAGCAGAAAGAAACATGGAAAGAAAGGGCAGAAAGACAGGAAAAAGGGACACGGAGAAGAAAGGAAGTAAGAAATAATAATAAAAAAAGGTAAGGTAACAGTAAAATACGAAAGAGAAGAACAAAACCAAGGAAGGAAAGAAAGAAACCTTAAACAAAATGGGGAAAAAAGGAAGAAACGATGAAAAAGACAAAGAAGGAAGGGAGGAATGATATAAAGATGGGAAAAGGGAGAGACTGTAGGCAATAAAGTCTAGAACAACAAATATTTTTACTTATTTTTGCCCTACACTTCTCCAGAGTCTGAAAAAAAGAATAATATTCCATATTTAATTTTCCAGAACTTAATTCTGGTCGAAAATAAATATGACTTTAATAGTTTAGGGCTTTTATTTATCTGAACACAGTTGAGTTGGAAACACCACCTTTAGGAGCAACAACCTTAAACAACTACCCGCCCGCCGTGTGACCCCAGTGGTCTCTGACGTCGTTCTGGTGGAAATTCAGCCCACTCTCACTTCAACATGCCTTCGGTTCAATGAGGTCTGTGGGTTAAAGGGTTGACTTGTAGATTACAGATGTCAGCAGTTGCCTCTGCAGGATTGTCTTTATATGTATTTATTCTCAACACGGATTTGAGAAAGAAACAAGAAAATGATTGAGTTTGGCTGAAATTGATCATCCGAACTGTACTTTTAGGATCAGAACAGGAAGTGGGGTTTCAAGGAAGCTTCTGGAACACAACGGTGACAGTGAACATGGATTACCAGCAACTGTTGTCACAGGAAAATGGGCTTTTGAATCTCACCAGATTATTACATGCAATGGTAACACGGCTCCTACTTTCATTAACCCATTCCTATATATACAGTGTCTTGCAAAAAAAAAAAAAATTCCACTGGATGTATCTAAACTTTGTCACGTTACAACCACCATCTTCCAGTGGAGGATTTTATCTGGCCAATATAAATAAAAAATAGCTATTAATTCAGGGGAATTGAAAGCCAAGTAAAAAACGAATGGTCTGGTATGCGCCAAAACATGGGCTGGATCAATTTCACATGGTGACTAACATTGTTACCCATTCCTTTTTGCATCTGTGGATGGAGAGTGTCTGAAAACAGCAATTCTCAGGAACTGTTACAGATTCTCAGCTACATTTAAGGATGGACTTTGACTGGACCATTCTGACACATTAATATTGTTTCGAGTTAAGCCATCGCACTGTAGCAATGGCTACAAGTCAGTAGGCCTGTCGCAATAAGCAATAACTTAGTTACTCAAATGATAAATTAAAACGATAATTTCCATTTACTTTCTGCCAAAGACTGAAGCAGAAGATTTTGTTTACAGAGATTTTTGTATCCATTTTATTTGTGTGTGTGTGTGTGCGTGTGTGTGTGTGTGTGTGTTTTTGTTCATTTACTTTAGGTTTTTAAAATGTCTTCCAGATCCAGTATTACATTTTTTGTTAGAAATTAAAGTTGATTGATCTTTGAAAAGGCATACTTCTATTATTATGCCAATACCATTATATTATTTGAAAATGGAAAATACCATTATATTATTTGAAAATAAACAAATAATATTGTTTATTCCAATATGTTGTTGTTGTAAATTTGTCATCGTGACAGGCTTATGTTCAGGGTTGCTAGGTGAACATCCGTCCCAGTCATAGCAGCATCCCTGCGCTCCCACAGGCTGATGCTGCCACATCCACACTTCTCAGGATTCCAGGTTTAGGGAAATATGCAGTTTTGTTAGCTTAAAAAAAGATAATAAAAAAACTAATTGTGTTTTGCTTTATATAAAATGTAAATAAAATACAGTAAATTTTTGCAAGGCACTGTGAGCATCTTTTTTTTAAGGCTGCAGTAAGGAACTTTGACAAAAATATATTTTTTTACATAAAAGTTGAAACTGTCACTTTGTTGCGACACAGTAAGACAAATAACTTGTTAAAAAATAATAAAAAATCAATCAAGCTCCTCTGCCTTCTAACTAGAAACAACCAATCAGAGCCAGAAGGCGGGGTCTTAGCGCTGTCAATCATGCCTGTGTACTTGCTGATAATCATATATATATATATATATATATATATATATATATATATATATATAAAATAAAAGTTACTCGCTGCAGCTTTAACACATGGATGATCTTTAGATGGTGATTAATTATATCGAAAATATTTCATCTTCTGATCTAATAATACGTTTTGTTCCGAGTGTAAACGTTTTCATTTCTCTTCAAAGATAACCGGCGCTCTGGAGTCTGAGGCTTCTATCTTCTATCTGAGCTCTCGGCCTGTCCATCCCTACAGAGTGTCCACATCTCTGCTCGTCCGGAGCAACTCGTCTCTCTCGCTGCACGGCGCCTCGTCAAAGCTGCACCTCCTCCTTAAACACATACCGGAGGTGTCATCTGTAACGGTGCGAGGTGAAGTGACTCGGCGGCACTGATCTCTCTGCGAAGATACTTGAGGCGGTTTCTTTTTCTTTTCTTTTCTTTTTTTTTTTTTCCTACAGAGAAATGACATTCTCGCCGAGTTTTGAGAATGATTCATGAGGCAGAGAACACGGTGTTCAGGAAAAAATGACTCAGCCGCACCACGGTTTCCTTTCTCCCACCACTTCTGTTTGAGCGACAGTCTTCTGTGGGATGTTTCCTGCAATAGCGGAAAATAACACCAGAGCGACTGCGTGCGCGCGCACACACACACACACACACACACACACACGCCCACGCACACAAAGCACAGGCACAAGCAAGCGCGCTCTGATATTAATCATAAATCACATTTGCTGCGTTTTCACAAGAAGACGTGAAACGGGTCGCCGTCGTGCGTGCACTTTAAGACTCCGTTAAAGATAATGAATTTTCTCCTCTGCACGGCTCGTTTGAAATCACCACTTCAGCTTAGTGTAACAATAAGTCTTTATTTTTAGATGCATCAGCATGACTTAGCCTTTGAATTACAGACACAAGGATGACATATGAAGCCGACCTAAGTCGAACGTTGTGATTAACTCTGATAACTGCATTCTTTGATTTGTCATTTCGCTTTTTAACACTATGTTTCTGTATTTCTGAGAGCTTTAAATTCACCCCCCCCCCCTCTAACACGTCAGCTCCCTCTCCCCTCGGCAGATGTGGATGAGTGTGTGCACCCTGCTCTCCATCGGTGCTCTCCTCAGGCGCACTGTAGCAACACGCAGGGCTCTTACCAGTGCGTCTGCCAACAAGAATATTTGGACGGTGACCCCAGCGACCCTGGAGTGAACTGTACAGGTAAGACTGTGTGTGTGGAAACGATGTGCAGTAATCATTTATGCTGTGCAAAAATGACTGAAATATATTTTAGAGGGACTGAGGCAGGGGATGCTCTTTTTATGCGGAAATTATTATGTTTTTCACATTTTGTCACAGGAGGGATAAAATGGGTATGGCTCAAAAACCTATCACGATATAATATCATATCATGTCAGTCCATATTGATAATTATTATTTATTTATTTTATTTTTTTTCTGCCAAACCGGTCCTGTTTTATCCATAGTTTTCACCCCACTCAGTTGTGTTTTTTTTAAGCCGTATGGAGGCTTCACCGTGGCGAAACCGGAAACCGCTACTCCACAACTTACTCAGCAGGTTGTTGCTAGGTAACCAAATAGTTCAGTGAGTTAGTTGATGTCACCCAACAACTCGCTGTGAGCAGCTGAGCAGCTAAAGCCTTTTGTCTGCCTACATCTCCCAGAGTGCTGTGCAGTCCAGTCAATATTCTATAGATTGAATATTGATTATTCTATCAGATCTATTGATTACAAAAAAAAATAATTCCCTTCTCACCCACCGCAGGTGGTCTCTCTTTTCAACCTCTGAGCTCAGGTCCTCTACCAGAGGCCTGGGAGCTTGAGGGTTCTGCGCAGTATCTTGGCTGTGCCTAGAACTGCACATTTCTGGACTGAGATGTCTGATGTTGTTCCTGGGATCTGTTTGAGCCACTGCTCCAGTTTGGGGGTGACTGCCCCGAGGGCCCCGATGACCACAGGCACCACTGTGGTCTTCACCTTCCAGGTCTTCTCCAGTTCCTCTCTGAGGCCCTGGTATTTCTCCAGTTTCTCGTGCTCCTTTTTCCTGATGTTGTGGTCACTTGGTATTGCTACATCCACCACAACGGCTTTCCTCTGTTCTTTATCCACCACCACAATGTCCGGTTGGTTCGCCATTACCATCTTGTCTGTCTGGATCTGGAAGTCCCACAGGATGTGGGACTTCCAGATCCAGACAGACAAGATGGTATATATATATATATATATATATATATATATATATATATATATATATATATATATATATATATATATATATATATATATATATATATATTGTTTTTGATTTATTGTCCAGCCCTACAACAAGCCTGCCACAATAAGCAATTAATCAAGCAGTTAATCACATGACGAATTAAAATGAGCTCAATAATTTTCATTCTGATGGGTAATATTTTTGGTGAGGTTAGAGAGACTTTATAATAATCCAATTTATTTATGGTTTTGGTTGTGCGTGGTTTGCATTTCGGTTGTTGTGAAATGCAACAACCGTTCCCAGGAACTGGGAGCTGGACCAGGAACCAGCTCCCAGTTCCTGGTCTTTGAGAGAGCAAACTGGCATTTTTATGCCATTATCAATACATTACTTGAAAAAAAGTCTCAAAACAGCAATATTATTGTGTTTTGTGATAATTACTGGGACAATTTATCATCCAGCAAAATTTGTTTTGAACAAAAAATGGGCCAAAAACAAGTGGCAAGAAGAAAAAAAAACACACACATAATAGATCTGGTTTGCAGCTTGGCACAAGTCATACGGGATACAGCATCGGTTGAAGAAGGTGCTCTGATCAGATTAGACCAAAGCTTTATGGTTAGGCCAACGTGCAAAACACCAAATTAACACGGCATCCAAACAGCTCGTAGAGAATCTGTCGAGATATTTTAAGAAAATCTCTCTTCATAGACACTCTTCATCTAATCTGCCTGAGTTTGATCTGTTTTGTAATGATGAATTTTCAAAAAAATTAATTCTCGTCTCTAGATGTGCAAAGCCGGTCGAGCCATTCCACAAAAGTCTTTCAGTTGGTTGCATTTCCTCAGGGAAGAGTGAAAACAAGTGGATCCAAGACCTTTTCAATTTTTAAACTGTATTATGTTTCTTCCCTGTCGAAACTGCTGTGAGTGTGTACCTTCGCAACATGCTGTACACGCTCGATCTGGGAAATATGAATATATCTTCCACAAAGACTTAGTGGAATCCTGTTGAAAGATATCGAGTTATCTTACAAGTTTAAAACCTATGTTGCGTTTTACTGCAGTCACGTCTGATTGGAGAGGGTTAAACTAGTTTTATTTTACCTGAACTTGTTTTTGTTTTTTTCCCTCTGTAAATAGCCTTCTGTTTGCTCTGTTTTGAAATGACAATATTGTATAAATGTAACAGGGGACTTTCCAGCTTCATACACAGGAAAGTCCCAAACAGTACTCAAAATATTGCATCAGTTAACAGTTTTACTCCAAAGTTTCTGTTTGACACTTACGGCTATTTCACAGTTTCATTTTCTCCTGGTTTTTGATAAATACTGATGGGGGGTGAGCTTGTCAGGCTGGAAGTGTGGACTCGTTGGCAGGAGGCTGGAAGAAGAGTCAAATAAAGGAATCTTATTGCAGACTGAGTCATAATCAAATCGCGGGTCTGCGACCTGCAGCTTCAGAGCTGCAGCGGCTCTTAGGGCCGACTGCAGGGGCTCTTATTTGGAACTGAGCAGAGTTTTTTTGGGGGGGGAGGGGGGTGAATTTTAATAAAAGCAGATGTGCTTTTATTATGTGGTTTGGTTCTATATCTGCACTGAAACTCCATAACTGACTGCACCTACAATTAAAAATACAGTTCTTGTTTTCTTTTTTTATTTTTATTGCAATGTTAAACTAAAACAACAACAACAAAAACATCAACCACATTGTTTCCCTTGGATCTTGAATCCGTGTGATCGCAAACACAAAACAGACGAATAAGGAGTTTTATATGATAGGAACAAGATCTAAAAGGCAAAAGGCTTTGTGGAAATCTGGTGGATCTGCGTATTTTAGAAGTCAAATTTTTATTGTTAAAATGGAAGCTCAACTCTGGTTCTTTAAAACATTTTATAAGTAATTAAATAAATTATTTTCTAGACAGTTTCAAGGAGAGAAGTTTGCAAGAAACACTGCTTTCACTAAAATGGCTGCTGAGCCCTTGGTCTAAATAGTCCAACAGAAATCCAGACAGAGAGCTACAGAATATACAGAGACGTGATCTAAACGTGTAAGAATTAAACTAACCGCCTGCAGCTAATATGCTTTGGTAGAACCCGATGACGTGCTGTGCAGGTAACCGATACCTTTCAATTAAACGTGTCGAAACAGGAAAACAACTGAACCGTGCAAGAAAGCACCAGAACAGAACCAACACCTGGAAATGCTGCTCCATAGACGAGTAGTGAAAGTTGAATACGGAGCAAAGTGGAAACCAGTTTCAAAGTAACAGTTTACAAACGCCCCGAAAACATAATCTGCACTTTCAGCCAAAACTACATGCTGTGATATTTATAAGGTGCATTTATAACTAATGATGTCTCTTTCGTATCTCTCTCACATGCAAAGTAATTCATACCCCACTGCAATTGTTCACCTTTTGTCACACCAGCATTAATGTATCTCAATGGGATTTCATGTGACAGACTAACAGGCTGTAGTGCATAATCATGATGTAGAAGGGAAATAAATCCAGATAAGAATCTGAAAGATGCAGCATTCATTTTTGATATCGTTACGTTATTCTGATACCCCTAAATACAATCCGTCAAACTTACTAAATGTAATACATTTATTTGGATAAACTTCATTTGATTACTTGTAACAAATTAAATATTTTCCTCTAAGTTGGATCATCTGTTTTGTTTTTTCAGTGTGATAAGATTTGAGGGATGTGGCTAAATGCTGGGCAGTCCTACACTCAAAAAATGAACTTAGGGGGTTATTAGATTAATAAAAGAATATCATGTACTTTTAACACAATAATTTCATGTTTTAAACAAAAACGTGATAAAATCATGTTGAACAAACAAGAAATTCATCAACTTAACGTTTATGAAATTGAATCATGTTGAGATAACACGATTCATTATAGTCAGACTGATCTTGTGCTGGAGGCGACGAGCGAGATCACGGCAGATCCCGCGAGATCATGGGAAATCACACGAGGCCCTGCGAGATGATTGTTTTTCGTGCCAGGAAAACGCCAGCTGCAGTTTAGAGAATACTAAATTTTCCTGGCAGGATTGTGCACATATCAGTGTTGCTATGTACACTGAAAGAAATAACTCTTTGGATTAACATAAAAAAATCATGGAAAGATTTTCCACCTGATTACTTTGCTTTATTTCAGCACTATGTAATTCTGTTACTTCAATTTAAAGCAAATGTGTTGGCTCAACTTAACTTTTGTGGTTGATTCAACTTATTTACTTTAGTTGGACCCAATGTAATTTAATAGAACCAGACCAACTAATTTGCAATGTTTTGGACCAAATTGACTTTACTTGATTAAGATGAATGCAAATTTAGTTGAAACCAACTTATTTAACAGTGATACCTTCACACTATGTAATTGATGTACTCATGTCAGTGGCTAACGTGTTAACATCACATGAAGTGATGGTTAGCTGGTAATTAATCAGCGTTTTTCTAACATTTGCACCATTTCCTGCTTGCTCCATGCTTGTGTCAAAGCACAACTGAATTGAAGTGGTTATTGCATTTATAAAAAATAACATGTTTAACAGAATTATTTTATGTTTCAAAGGCAAATATGACAAAATCACGTCAAATAAACATAAAATTCAACAACCTAGCGTTAATAAAATGTATTCAAGTTGAGACAACGTGATTCAATTTAGTCAGACTAATCTCCCGCCGAAGAGGGTCTAGCGAGACCCGGAGATCACGCGAGACACTGGCGAGATTACGGAAGATCACGCGAGATGCTAGCGAAATTATGGAAGATCACATAGACATAATATAAGGATAGACGCCTCATGGACCGCTCTCGCCTATAGTCGCTGACGAGATTTAGGGCGGCCATCTTGGAGCGGTACTCCACTCCACTCAGCCTTATGTGTTTAGCAGGCACAATGACGTATCAGCGGATTTAATCGATCATAACACACTTTTTGTTACTGGAAACCATATTCAAACATCTATCAAAGCAACATTTATAAACAATTGTATTTTTTAAGTATGTTTTTAATACATAGTTCATCATAGTTAAATATGCTTAGTGGCTATAACAATAGAAAAGGAATGGAATATTCTGATATCGATGTATGAAGAGCATATTACAAAGCACACAGCCGTTCATAATTTATTTAATAAATTATTTAGTAATATCAATACATATTTTATATAACTATGCAAACACTAATAAATAAAGATTAATAATGGCACAAATAAATAATGATTAATACTGAATTATATATATATAAACATGTATTTATATATATATGTATGTTTTTCAGCCGACGAGTCCAAAATCCGATGTGAGATTCATCCATGCTGCAGTGAATCCGTCTCTCTTTACAGATATCTCCCTCTACTTCCTCACATCGTGTCTTTAGGAAACTTTCAAAACAAAAACGGAAGATTTAGGATGTATCTTACTTTTGACAGAGTGAAAGAATATAAATAATAGTCTTTACCACCTGTGTAAACTTTGCCGGTGAATGTTATAACACATAATATAAGTTTTATAATATGTGTTATATTGTTTCATTTCTAATACAGGCTCTTGTGTCAGATAGTCTAAGTCAATGTTAGAGAATATATTTTTTTTAGATTTACGGAATCTCAGTTAGCCTTCATAGCGGGGCTGAACCCGTATTACACCAAGCACTGTAGCTAATATTAGCTGGTATCTCGCCGGTGGACATAAATACAGTAAAGTAATATTCTAATCACAATATATACACAATAATATGTCCATCTTACTTGTGAAACGTTGTCTGTGGAGCCCTCGCATCAATAATCCATCGACCAGAACAACAATATCCCTCAGTGCTGAGGCATCTTCTGCTGTTTTGATTGAGCAAAGTAGGAGGATATACCGCTCCAAGATGGCCGCCGTATTTCCTGCGCCGGAGCGGTCCATGAGGCGTCTATGCTTATATTATGTCTATGGAAGATCACGCGAGATGCTAGCGAAATTACGGAAGATCACGCGAGATGCTAGCGAGATCACGCGAGATCTTGTGTCTGGGAAAACTTCAAACTGTTCTTTCAAGAGAAGCGGGAAGATTCCTGATTTGGATCTGCTTAATTTGAAAAAGGTAAGATTCAGTCTATTTTCATCCGTCTAAATCAAAATAAAAATCGAAATAAAAAGATGCAAATTAAAATCATCAGACTTTTTAAAAAAAACATTTTTTTCTATGTTCGGTCACGTTTTTATGTAATTGATGTACTCAAATCATGCTAACATCACATGAAGCAGTGTAAGGGTCACAAAGCTGCTGTCAAGACAAAAAACGGACCCCATAAATGTCACAGTTTTGCTCCTCCTCAGGTTGTTAAAACTCCCTGGAAAAAAGTTAGACTGATGTAAATTCAGCATCTGGTGCCATACAAACTCTGAAGTCTGAGGTTTAGTGGATTTTAAACACTGGGGCCAAACATAAGTCTATTTAAATGTTTTTTTATTATTATTATTATTTAATTTCAGTACTGTTATGTAGGTAAATGCAGAGTGGACATTGGATGCACACACACTTTTGTGGCTTTCTATCGTAATACAGATTCTTAATTTATTAATAATAAAAAGTATTAAATTTGAGTCAGAGGAACCTGCGGAGACCTTTGCTGTTAGAGCTTTAAATGTGCTTGCAATGTCCACATAAATGTCCACCTGCTAACTATGGATTTCTAGTATTGTTTTCTGGCTGAAACACTCAGAGGATTGTCCATTATTCCTATTATGGTAGTCCATGAACAGGCTTTCTTTTTTTTTAAATGCATATATTCCTCTGCTCTAAAGATGTATTTTGTTATTGTACTTGTTTTTCCCCAAATAATTGTAGTTCAAAAACAATTTTTAAGTTTATCAGTTTAATTTTGAAATGTTGAGGTTTTTGTTTTGATTTTTATGTTTTATATTTTTATTGCTTTCTACCATGTTCAAGTCACCACTGTTCTGCAATACATGCTTGCATGTGCCCAGTGGTTATATTCAGTTTCAGAACAGCTGAAACACTGGGTGCCTTTAAATCTCAACTTAAAACCCACCTGTTTAGAGTTGCTTATAGCTAAATTAGGCTTAGTGCGGTTTTAATGTCTTCAATGTTTTTGGCTTTACTTTTTATCTGTTTCACTGTTTATTAAATGTTGCATGACTCTGTGTTTCTGTTTTTAATTATGTAAAGCCCTTTGAATGCCTTTCTGCTGAAATGTGCTGTACAAATAAAATTTGATTGATTGATTCATGATCCATTCAAGAGACTTGTACTAAAAGTTTGAATGTTCAGATACAACTCTGCTCACGGTGAATTACATATTTTAATGTTTGAAAATCTGATCTCTTTCAGAACATCACCTGCCTGTTATCCACCTACATAAGCACTGGTGAAGGGGGTCATCGGCCATCAAGTTTTAGATTGCAGTGGCTAATGGTAAGTTTTGCCAGATCTCAAAATGACTGAATCTAGTGTTAGAGCGATTAAGGGTTCAGCTGAATTTGTATTTGGCAAGTCAGTTTTATTTGTCTTTATTTGCGTGGGGATGTGGAACTGTAAGGAGTGTTGTCTCTCTCTGTCTAGTAGATATGAGCTGCTATCAGCCCTATGCTAGCTACAGAATAGTACAGAGCAAGGGGGAAGAAGGATGAGCAGCAACATGAGATTGGGATTGACAGCATGAAAACTCTCCTGCCACTGACTGGTTGTTTCTAGCACTGGGAGAAGGCAGAGGAAATAGATTTTTCACAGTATATCCCCCTATACTGTACCCTTGTTTCAGACATAAATATTTCTTAGGTGACAGCTTCAGTTAGAAGTTTAAATAAAATGTTAAACTTAATTTTAGTCATGGCATAATGAAAGGAGAATAACAATTTTAAAGATGTTTCAAATAGGCTGCAAGCCACTGATCACTTTCGTTGTGACTTCCTTTGAATTTAGCTAAGTTTTCAAGTGTGTGACCCTATAGTATACTGCTGGATTTTTGCGGTTGTTCTCATTGTTTTCTGATCTGCATATTTAGGAAAACACGGCTGAAGTCAGACGAGAGTGGATCCTAAAAGGTCTGTGTGCATACCTGGATGAAGATCCAGAGAAGCTGGAGAAAGAGTACATGGTATGTTAATTTATCTTTGTGTCCACAAAAGAGGTGATGATAGTTGGAGTTAATTGGACTTCCTGTGAATTACCAATAAATTTAAAGTAAGAGAAGATCATTAAAACTCTTCTTTTTTTCACTTGGGTACATTCAATTTTAATTTGACTTTTGAGATGCTTTTAGATTTCTCCCACAGAAAAGGATAATCATTAGTAAGACTGATATAATTACAGTTATTGTTAAGTGGGTTTAAAATGAGGATTTTTAGGTGAGTTGAACTCCACAAAAAGATCTTTGGCCTGTTTTATTTAGCCTTATTTTCTAACAGCATTGTTTCATATGCAGACAAAAATATTAAGTAACTTTACCTAAGATGTTAGTACTGATCTATTTTGGAAATAACTACCACACATAGTCATGACATTTCCTCCATCCAGGAAATAAGACAGGTTCTTCATGTATAAGATGTTTGGTTTGTGTACAGAGTCAGGGCTTTGTTTGCACATAAGTAGGACTGGTTTAGAATGACAGTCTGTGTGGTGGATCCTCAGACTGTCATTTCAATTGAGGAGAACAGGCCATGGAATATGGGGCCTATTTGGGATTCATCCCTTCTCTTCATGTTTTTCCATATGAGACAATATACCGTATTTTCCGCACCACAAGGTGCACCGCATTATAAGACGATTTTTGTGAAAATGTAGAAAATATGGTACCTTTTCTAAATGGAAAATCTTACCACTGGACTCACAATTAACACAGACAGATCTTTGATGGACCTTAGCTGTTGGTGAGTCAGCCAAATAAGTGTAAAGTTATTTTTTTATTTAATGAGATGTGAAATCTCTCCCCCCCAATACCCCACCCATGTTCCCATCATCAAGGTGCACAAATGGCCGAGACCGTCTGTGGAACCTGTTATCCGACTGGAGAGTGCAGAGCCAGGCGATGCCATTGAGGATGTTGGGATTCTCCTGGACGGGGTGGAAGTGATGAACAACTTGAGCAATGCATCTTTACATGTTTTTCTAAAGACCGCAATGGAAAACTAAATTTTAACTGTTACAGTTCGCAAAGTTGAGCGAATTTACTGACACTTTTTATGTTGTTAAGAATTTGATCTATGCTAAACACAGCCCAGTTTTTTTCTGGAAAAACAAAACTGACCTTTTGTTGTTTATTTCAACTTTCAACTCAGCTGTTTTTTGTGCTGTGTAAAAAGAAAATGGATAACAATTTTGAAAATACAGTTCATGTTGTACTTTTTCTCATTGTTGAGTGTTCTTTCTTCTTTCAGTGTGGTCTTAAAACACTTAATTTAATAGCACTTAAGAAAATGTCTTTGAATTAACATAATTCAATCATGGAAAGATTTTCCACACGATTATATAGCTTTCTTTCAGCATGAAGCATGTTTGTTCAGCTAACTTAATTTTCATGAGTTGGATCAACTTAATTAAGTAGTGTGAAGGTATCACTGTAAAATTAGTTGGTCTGGTTCTATTAAATTACATTGGGTCCAACTAAAGTAAATAAGTTGAATCAACCACAAAAATTAAGTTGAACCAACACATTTGCTTTAAATTGGAATAACCTTAATAAATTAAGTTGAACCAACACATTTCCTTTAAATTGGAATAACCTTAATAAATTAAGTTGAACCAACACATTTCCTTTAAATTGGAATAACCTTAATAAATTAAGTTGAACCAACACATTTCCTTTAAATTGGAATAACCTTAATAAATTAAGTTGAACCAACACATTTCCTTTAAATTGGAATAACCTTAATAAATTAAGTTGAACCAACACATTTCCTTTAAATTGGAATAACCTTAATAAATTAAGTTGAACCAACACATTTCCTTTAAATTGGAATAACCTTAATAAATTAAGTTGAACCAACACATTTCCTTTAAATTGGAATAACCTTAATAAATTAAGTTGAACCAACACATTTGCTTTAAATTGGAATAACCTTAATAAATTAAGTTGAACCAACACATTTCCTTTAAATTGGAATAACCTTAATAAATTAAGTTGAGCCAACACATTTCCTTTATATCGGAGTAACAAAATTACATAGTGCTGAAATAAAGCAAAGTAATCAGGTGGAAAATCTTTCCATGATTTTTTTATGTTAATCCAAAGAGTTATTTTTTTCAGTGTAGAAAAAAGCCTTTTAGAGGCCGTAAGGGACTAAGACCAGGGCAGAATGTCACCTGCCAGCAGGATGACCATCCTAAACATACAAACAGAGCAGCAGAGTGGCTTACATGAAAGCATGTTCATGAGTTAGAAGGGGCCTAGTCAAAGTCCAGATCTAAATCTAACAGAGAATCAAGACTTTAAAATAACTTTTTGTAGATTCTGTTGGCTATCACAAAGCTAAGTGGGAAATAATGTCAATCTGTAGCTGTTCAGAGCTGGTACACTGAAAAAAATGTTTCTTTAAACCAACTTAAAAAGATACTCTAATATGCCACAGCTAATTTTATTCAACTTGCTGAAGCTATAATTCTCATTTGAATGATTATGAAATCAGTTGTAGCTTGAGCAAAAACTGATAAAATTAGCAGAGTATGTTCTAAATTTGGTTCAAAGAAACATTTTTTTGTCTTCAGTGTAGAGGCCTGCAGCTGTAACAGCAACAAAAGTTGCTTCTATAAAGTTTTGACTTTGAAGGGCCGAACACAAATGTACACCACCATCCTTCTCAGATTTTCATTTGGAAACCAAAAAAAAAAAAAAAAGTTGCAATCAATGCAGTATTTTTTTCCCCCTCATCAAAGTTATGCACTATCCAATAAAATACAAGTTAAACTCAAGTTTTTGACAGCAATTATGAAAAAGTACAAGGGATATGAATACTTTTGCAAGGTTACGAATGTAGGGAACAACTCCAGACGTAAAATAGAAAGAAAAACAAAGAGTAACAGCTTAGCCCTAGCAGTGACAGCAAAACAGCAGCAAAGACTAATGGAAAACACTTCAGCGCAAATCAAATAAAACACATCAACAACATGCTATGCTAGCGTGTGCCGCTACAAAAATACATCACGGCATGAGACAAAGTAAACACGCCGAAAATTGTCCAGATTTCTAATACTTTCACCGTGACCTCTTCTGGGTTTCTCTGTTGTGAGTCATCTTTGAAACAACAGCAGAAAATAAATAAATGCACGAAGGCACATCAACGCCCACGCAAGGTTTTCTTCAGAAGCTTCTGTTCAACACGCTCTTGTTATTTTTATTTATTTTTATTTTATTTATTTTTTTGCTCCCAGGCGGCACCGGGCTGCGGACCACCGCCGTGCCTCCAGTGGTGAACGCAACCTTTTCCTGGACGCTCGGCGGCACACAGGACTCTTCGGGCGACGGCTCCGTCCGGCTCGGGACCGGCGTGACTCCAGCTCTGACTAACACGAGTCCCGTCACTTACAATTCGTCACACGCCTCGCTGGGGAGAAGCTCAGCGCCGGCTGCCAGCATGAGCCAGGCCGCTGCCTCACCTCTGCCAGCGGCTCCGTGTCGTAAGAAACCCTGACCTTTCGTCCCGAGTCGCTTCAGAAAACTAGAACCCAAGAGACAAGTTAGCATCTGCTAACTAGCAATGAAAATACATTTATTTGGCGTCTTTAAATTACTTAAAATACATTGTTGTATATTGCTGTTTACAAAAAGAAAGAGAATGCCATGTCACCGCGAAACGTAGTGGTAGGTTCTCATTCGTGGAACTGGGGTTTTTGTTCATTTAGACAAAAATAATAATAATCACTGTAAAAGTCAGACCCAAACCTGAAGATGAAGATCAGGGACTAATTTTTTTAAAAAATCATACTGAAGGCCAAATATGCATCTAAATCCACAAAGGAATAATTATTCAGAAGTTTTTATATAGCTGAGGCAGAGTTCAAAACTGAATCTGACAGAAACATTTATCTGAGGACGGCTGTCTGGCAGGCACGTGCAGAGGGGGGGGCTGGGGGTGCTTGAGCACCTGCCTTTTTAGTGGTCTCTGCACGGCCCTGCTGTCTGGGTTTGTGTTTTCGATCATTTCCTCGTTCATCCATGTTCTAAATGTTTTGTCATATTCAGTAAATTTTCTGTGTTCATTATTGTTAGAAAGATGTCTCTTAGTTTATTCCTGTGCTCTGTTCTTTGTGCTTTTGGATTTTGCATTGGATTAGTGTTTTCCTTTTAGTCCGTGGTTCCTTTTTGAATGCAGTTCAGTTTCCTTTGTGATAGTTCTCCTTCAGTCTCTCTGCTTTCTCCCTTTCACTGCTGTAAATTCACCTGGTTTCGTTCTCAATTTCCACTTGTGCCTCAATATTTAACCTCCCATCTTTTTTGTTGTTGTTGTTCTTGGCTGGATTCTCTGTTTCTCATTCTCTGGCTCTGTGTCTTGTTCCCATCGTTCCAGTATTGTCTGTTTTTTTTTGTTGTTGTTTTTTTCATTAACCAAAAAACTAACCATGACAGACTGTGGACAAGAGACTTCCGTGTAATCTGGTATATTTGGAAGTCATTCTGACGGTAGAGTGGCCAAATAATATCAAGTCGAGATGTGCCATGCTCATCAACTCTTTCCAAAGAAGACCGAATGCTGACACTGAATCAGAAGGTGCTCTAGCAAATTAGTTTGAGGGTGGTGCGGATTTTCGTCATTTGTAGAGATTTGCTTTTAATCTGAATTGTTCACCATGAATATCACATGTTGATGTCACAAAAATGTTTGCCTTTTATTAAAGGCGTGTAGATTTGTACAAAGTTTCTGCATATTAATCATTAGTCATCTTAGAAATGGCAGATCTTATGCACACATATCCCACAATGCAGTGCAGACGCAAGTAAGTTATACTAGTACTGGCCTAGTAATAAGTAAATCGAGTTTTGATTGGCTTACTTCATACCACCATTTAAAAAAACATTCTGACACTTTTCAACTCTGCAGCTCACATAACACTGGTAAAAAAGAAGCACTTTACCATTTTAAAATGGCTTCCAACAAGTGACAACCGCAGTGAACGAGAGAACGTGTTAGAATATCACATGGATCTTTAATTCAGCCTATAACTGGGTATAAGTTATGCAAGCTGAGATATGCAGTGGGCCTTTTTTTTTTTTTTTTTTTAAAAAAAGGAAAATCTTACACAATCACAACACAGCTTTGTGGTTAATTTGAAGATGGAATGACAAGAGACCTCTAAGGCAAACTGGTTCAGCCAGTACATCTGGTTACCAGCGGTTACAGTGAAGAAGATATTTCTTTTTAGCTGGTGACGCTATCTAGGGGTTGTGAGAATGTGGTTTAGAGGTTTTAATTTTAGGTCTATTGACAGATCCATTATTACCCTGACAAGGTATGACAGCGCCTTGTGCCACACTATTGAGTGTGTGCCTTATGTTTTCAGTGGTATGTGAAGATGTGTGACTAAGTAAATAATGCTCCATCTTTGTATTTCCACGTATTGCATGGCTGCAAAGTCTTAACCTAGCAAATGTCCTGGGTAATAATGTCAATTCATGTTATGCGATGCTAAGTGAATGCCCTGTCTGCACTTAGGAAGGTTCACTCACCTCAGCATTCTAAATGCTTGGAAATTCTGAGATGGAGTGAATTTGGACTTATTTTCTGCATACTTTTGCCTGTTTGTTTGAGTGTTTATGAGCTTTCCTAAAATGTGTTCAGGTCATTGAACTTGCATGGATGATTATTGTGGCGTCACAGTTGAAGTATCTGTATCTTTGCACTGCAGCATAATGTAAGTTTCACATAATTTGTCCCAATATACATGCCCTATGCAAAAATGTAGCTGCATTACAAGCAACATAGGAGTTTATGTTTTTTAAAAGAATAATTTCTTTATGGCTAGACCCTCGCAAAGGAAGCCTTTGGATACATCAACAAGAGTGGGAACATAAGTAACAATGTCATAGCAGGTTTACGCTCTATGGATGAGTAAAGTAACTTTTTACATCAGCTACAATAACATGTTAGTCCGAATCATGTGTCCAATGGAGTTTGGTGTAATCTTACGCCAACATTATTGCTTGTATTCTTCCCCTTTGTTGACACTGATATACCAAAACATTTTGATGGAAAAGGACACAGGAACGCAATTCACCAATCAGATGAAATGAGAAACAGCCGTGGCAGGGAGAAAGGAGTAAATTTGGGAGAAAGAGACTAGATAGGACGCTGAAATAAGTCTAAAAAGAAACTACAAACACAGTTACTATTGGCAATAACAACTGAATATGGCGATACCTTTTGAATAAACCCAGAAATGACTGGAGAGGAGCACATAAGAGCAACCAAAACATAAATACTACTTCTAAAAGTGCAGTGCTGATAACTACTGTATATGAGAAACCGATATCTGGAAATGATGTCAACGCAAACGGGGTTGGGTTTATTATTCTGACATCAACTGAAATAAATCTACTCAAGTGCTTAACTTAGACTGTAAAAACAAACCTGTGATGCTATGCAAAAGCAAAAATAAAAAATAAATAACTACAGGAGTTTATTTTAACGTGTCATGACAAATTTCACTACTCTGTCATTAAACACCCTACCAGGACCTCCTGGAATCAGTGGCTTGTGGTCTGCTAATGTCACTGGAACGTCCATGACTGTCCAATGGTCAACCGAGGTTCAAAGCAACCAGACTTTCCGGATCACTCTGAGCAGGACATCGGAGGTCACTGAGCGCTGGGAAACCAGCAGGACGACGATAGAGCTGAATGGACTTCAGCCTGGGGTGCTCTACAACGTCACTGTGACACCTTGTGCTTGTGGAAGGCAAGGATCTGCTCTTCACACGATGGTCAAAACGGGTAAGAATGGAATATTGCAGTGCTTTAATACAAAGCCATTTTTTGCTTACCGAAACCCACTGGAGACTTCGGTCCATTCATTCAAAGTAATAATTGTCGTCTCGGGCTCAAGTGTTAAATTATTATTGTGTGAATATAAGTAGCGGCATGAAACTTTAAGAATAGTTCAACCTATCACGATGTTGCTTTTGGGAAAATTGAGTACATCACTAGTTCGCTTTCATGTCCTACATAAAGTTTGGATGGGTTTTTTTTTTTTTTTTTTACCTGAAGGCCTGGGGTTAGATTGAAAAGATTGTTTACGTTGCCAAACAAGGTTTTTCTTCACAGACGCTCAGACTCTTGACGCAACAACACGACTCACAAACATCGAGTTCAACGAAGACCTGAGAAACAGCAGCAGCCAGGCCTACAAAAACCTCACCGAGACTTTTACACAGGAGGTGGGTGCGTTAACAGAAGAACACCACGACAAAATGCCATCTTCGAATATAAATATGCATTACATGCGTACCAGATTTGCACATTGCAAATGTGGGCAAAACTTTTCTGCTATTGTGCTTATGTCAGTCGGCTTTGTTGCGTATAGGTACGGCTCTTGCTAGTCTTTGAAGGTGTTCGTTTTTGGAGCAGGTTACTGGAGGCAAAGAACAATTCAGACTTGCTGATTATTAAGATCTTGGGTTTTTACAAACCACACCCACATCTTATTTCTTGTTGCTACAACACAGGTCAGGTATGCACAAACACGATCACCAGTTCAGGTACTTATTACGAGGCATTTGGCTCAATGAAAGTTTTCATGAATGAGAATATTTGTCTCATTTTGTGATCTCATCAAAGCAATCACAACAGATAAAGGTGTTTGTTTTACTGGCATAACTGGCTGGTTGGTTGCCAGCCACTGAGCTCAATATATTATTCATTTGCTCAATTAAGCATTCTTGTTCCGAGATTTTGCTGAAAAGTACTCACTATGAAGCATCGTCTTTGAAATGCAAACCTTTCACCAACAGATCTACAAGTCTCTGCCTCCAGAGATCAAAGCTATGGTGGATTCAGGCCAGGTGAGGATCGAGATCCAAAGCTTTTACCTGGGCAGCGTGGTGGTGGACTTCTCCATCATCTTCAACTCGAGTCCAGTACGAGCCGTGGGTAATGTGTCCTCAGCGCTGGTGCAGTCCCTGATGAACAGCTCCAAATTCACCGTGGATGGAAACAGCACAAGCATCGACGGTATATCTTCGATGCTATCTGCTACTTGCTGCTACCTTAAACAGACTCAATTACACACAAATGGATGTTTGAAATCCTTTATTTCCACTAATTATGGCGATTTTACACTTAGTCAATGAAAATATGGCATTAGAAATTTGATTTTACGTCAGACCAATAGAAATGTACGTATACAGGAATGTGAGCTTAATGAAAGGCTAAAGGTGATTTTCAACAGCTACTTTTAGTCTCACTTGAACGCATATTCTAATTTATTGAATATGACTGTAGTTAGACTGACATTTGGGAGGAGCAGAAGTTAGGGTCAGCATGAGATGGAGAACATGAGATGTGGAAACCTGCTATGAGAGCAATAGGAAACTATTTTAGCACATATAAATCATGTACATTAGATCAGCAGCATCTTCTTATCTCCTACAACTAGATATTTATTTTAATTCATGCATAATTTCATTGATGGGCAAAAGGTGATACCTGATGCGTCTACAGTGTCGTCTGCATAAAAATGACAGGTCATGAGTGACTCTTTTTTTTTTTTAACAGATTTTGACGAATGCGCCTCAGGAGAAAATGATTGTTCTCAGTGGGCTACGTGCACAAACACATGGGCCTCCTACACTTGCATCTGCCTTGACGGATTCATAGACAACAACCCAGAAAGACCTGGACGCAACTGTCAAGGTAGAGCATTAGTGGGAGAGTTAATGCATATTGTTTACTGATATTTATGTGGATATCTTTATTTTTTCCTCATGAACGCATCATGTCCTGTGCAGCAAATGGTACCGTGGACACAACATCAGCACCAGAAGTTTCTACAATAAGTCCTACTCCACCTGTCCCAACTTTCGATCAAACTACCAATCCTATATTGGCAACCAGTGCAAACGGTCCTCACTTTAGATTTGGCATCCCTACAGCTACGGCTAATAATAATAATAATATCCCACCAACTACCGCTACTTCAGCAACACTCTACATTGCCCCTGTAATTACCGGTAGTACTCAAACAAGCAATAATTCACCAACAGTGGTCATTAATGCTCCAACAAGCCGCTCTGCAGCTCTGGCCAACACCTTAAGAACTACTTCCATCCCAGCGATCCTTCCTACTAATCTGATAACGACTGCTGCTCCCAGAACAACAACCATTACTGTCTCTGAGATCAATACTACACACTCAACAACTTCTTCTAGCCAAGTAGCATCTTCTGTTGTTCCCACAACAATCACTACACCAAGGATCACTTCTACAATCCCATCTTCTGCTCTAAGATCAGCCACCAATTCCTCTTTGTCGGGAGCCCTTTCGGTCCACTGCAGAGTGGCTGCCATTACTGTCACTCTTGCAAAAGCTTTTCTGGCGAGTGCAAAAATCCCAGAGGGTGCTCTGTACTTGGGCATGCCGGAGTGTGGAGTCAATGGAGGCAATGCCTCACACGTTCAGATGACCGTGGCGTGGAACGAGTGCGGCACCAGGCTCGTGCATGTAAGTCTCAGCGACCTGAACACTTGGCCAGCAATGGTCATTTTCATCGTTCTCATAAACCAGAATGCACGAACTCTAAGGACATCCCTTCTGTTGTCTTTAATTTTCCTTCCAGAATGAAACTACGTACACAGCATCTGTGAAGTTGTTCAACAGCATGGATCCATACACAGCCGAAGGTGGCGCAGTAGAGGTTCCAAGAATCAGGCTGGAAGTCCCCATCATGTGTACCTACTTGACGAGCATGTTGATTTCTGCAGACTTTGGCTCCATGGGGTATGATTGATATTAAAGTCATGCTTGCTCTACTAAAACTACAATTCATTGTAAAGCGTCCATAAAATGAGCCAACAGTTCTTGACAGATTAAGGGGGGAAACAGTGACTCATGAAATAATTTAGATTAAATATATAAAATAACATCTTGTACCATCAATGATATTGTAGCATTGCTGATGATGTTCAGTGACCTCTTGTGAAGGAGCTCTGAAACATCCTGGAGAGAGAGTACTAATGATCCAGTTAGCTGTCCTCACTCTCGTCTGAAGGGCCTTCTCGTCTGCTACATTGTAGTTGGAGTACCAGCCCAAGATACAATATGTCAACACATTCAACCCCAGCTGTAGTTGAGAAGGTAGTGATGGGAAATAATGTTTCAGTTTCCTCAGAATGTCTAGTCTCCGCTGGGTGTATTTCATAAACACAGTGGTGAGGTAATGTGATCTGAACCCAGATGAATTTAAGTGCAAGGCACCATCTTCTCTACATGTGTGCTAAGGAGTGGATGCATTGATGATCATTTCTGTGTTGTACACATTGACCACATTATCTGCACTAGTCCTGTGTCTAATGTATTCTCTATACAGTGATTATTCAAAAGTACCAAATGGAAATTAAATGAAGAATACCCAATACTTTGATAACATCTGTAAAATTTTGTGATCAGATTTTTCCTCAGTGTGAAAAGCAAGGGACTGAGCACACAGCCCTGAGGAGTCCCATCATGTAGCTGGATAGAGTTGGAGATCATATTTCAGATACTGACAGACTGGAATCTCTCAGTAAGGAAGTTCAGGATCCAGTGACAGTGTTGGTGATCAGGCACTGTCACCAACACTGGTGACAGTGCCTGTGACAGTCACAAGTGTTGGTGACTGTCTCAGTCACCAACACTGGTTGGTGACTGTCACAGGCATTAGTCCATTAGTTGGAGGGGAATGGTGGTACTTGCTTTCAAGCTAGCTAAAATCACAAATATGGCAAAAGTTTCTGTTGTCTTAGTAAGTATGGGATATGTATATTTCCTCTTGACACCACTGGTGTGATAGATAGTAATACATAGCAAGTCTTTTTAGTCTAAGAGACAACTTCACTGCTTGTCGATATGAAATATATGCATTCATGTTCATAAATGAGAATTTTAAGACGTTTATTTGAAGAACTAATTTCACAAAGTGAAACAGATCAATTCCACACATGTTTTCAAGCATTTTTTTTCTGTTAATCATAATTTTCTGCTTACAGCTAAAGAAAACACACCATTTAAAATGAGAATATTACATCTGATTAATAATGCAATACATTAATGTGGACTTAATGAAAAGCATATTTAATATCTGCTTACATTTGATTTTCACAGGATATTTTAAATCTGACAAGCCTCATCAGAACACATTATGACTTATTGAATATGACTGTTTATATAAAAATGTACATCTTTTCAAGAGTGCATAAAATATTTCATTTGAACAGTTTTATAAACTGTAATTTAATTTAATATTTGCACCGTTGCCAAAGAACTACTTGGAAGAATTAAAAAGATGTTTATTATGAAAAAATAAACAATAAATAAAAGACTGCTCTTGCCTGAAAGTCTCAACCATGAAAGGTGGTAGACTGTGAGATTTAGGCCGTCTGGGTCTGTAGGTCACGTTCAACAATATTGCCAACAGCGCCCTCTTCAGGTTCAATGTCTTATTTGAAAATTTGGCTAATGGCTTTTAATTTTATTGCAAAAAAGTGTTTTTTTATTTTTACAAATGGAAAACAAATATATTTATCACTACTCAGATAATAGAGGAGTGTGGGTTAAACTTATTCCTCCAGTTTGCAGATTTTGTGTTCAACTTATCTTCCTAGCTCTAAATATGCACAGACTTATTTCATTTCTCCTTTGACAAACAACAGCATCAAGTTGTCTCTCAAAAGTGTTAAACTCTTTGTGAAATAACTGCTTGCAATAAGAAGCGAAATCATTCCAGCTGCGTCTCCCGTTCGTCTCCAGGTATAACATGATCAAAGATGTGATCACGGGTCTGGGGTCGTTCCAGGTGATGGTGCAGCTGATGAACGGCACCGCGCCGTTGCCCCACAACTACAGCCTGTCCCCGGAGCAGGCCGTGGTGATGGAGGTCAGCCTGAACAGCACCTTGGAACAAATGAAAGTGGTCATCAGCAAATGCTGGGCCACTCCCACCCAGAACCCGGCCGACCCCTACAGCTACTCCTTCCTGGAGAACAGGTCTGCTGCTGCACAATCACTGCTCCATCCACGTGTTGGAGAGCATCTAATTGTTCCGTATCTTTAAGTACTAATGCTACCTTTACTTACCTCTATTATTACAGTTCATGTTCTATGTAGATGTCATTTTATTCAAATACATAAGGTAGATTTTACTTAAGGTTTTGGTAATTATATCCAAAAGCAAATTAATTTTTTTGTACAACTAATAATTTGCCAAAAAAAAAAAAGAAAAAGCAACTATTAGGCAAACTCCTACTTGTTGCATGTCCACAATGTTGTGTTTTTAAATTGCTTAATGTATGGGGCAGTTCCATTATATCCATTTTACCCCATTGACAGTTAAAACAAAATAAAAAATTGGCCTCAACTCCCTAAATTTCAGGAATTTGATATTAAATGCAAAATTAACAAAATGTTGGCATTTGCGGCCGAAACTGTCCATCACATACCATGGCAGTTCTAGTTTTTAATTGCACACTGGGTGAGACCATTCTTCTGCCACCCCACACACAACCAATCACACTGCCACTCGTCAATAAAGTCCATTCTGCAAAGAGAAGAAAATAAATACAAAAAAAAAATCATAAAAGAACTAAGATTTTAAAACATTTTCTTATTTTATAAAAAGAGGCTTTTATAGAAAAGCTTACTTTTTCCAAGAATCACTGATCAGTGTTACAGTGCTCGCTCAGCTTATGCATCATTTACCCAGGGACTGTGTGGGTAAACGAGCAACAGAACTGACAGCCTAGTTTTTTAATGAGTGCTCATGTTGCAAGGTAAACTAAACAATATAGTCCAGATCAAATATCCCAGTGAAAATCATTCCTGTGCAGCCAAAGTTCATGGGTCTCTCTTTGCCCTGCGTCTCCACAGCTGTCCTCTGAACGCTTACACCAAAGTGCTGACGAACGGCAACTCCACCACCTCCCGGGTGTCCGTGCAGATCTTCTCCTTCGTTAACCTGAACGTGATCTACCTGCACTGCCAGGTCCAGATCTGCGTCCAGGTTGGATCCGATACCTGCGTTCCAGTGAGTGCCGCCTATTGATTTGCTTTCATAAGATACAGTCTTCTGGGCCCCAACATGAGTCTAATCACTGCTGGTTTGGACTGAAGCGTGCCACGCAGCAGAATATGGGGTATTCAAAGGCCACGCCGTAATCTCATGCTTTCTTGTAGGAATGTTCACAAAGAACAGCTCGGACTGGAAACACGATTGGAACAAGTGTTGGATCATCTGGGCCTATACTTAGATTAAGTGAAGGTGAATACTTTTATATTCAATGAAACAATGTTGGTACGTTAAACAGCCACCATATATCATTACCTCTTATACAGCTGCACAGAAAAGCTTAATATAAATTTGTCTTCTCTGACTGTAGAATAATCTACTTGTAGTTCAACATGCTGAGAGTAAATCTTTGAATTTTTCAGTGTGAAATCGTACTGCTAGCTCCCTTTTCTACAACGGTGTATTTGGCCCCTCTAACATATAAAAAAAAGTAGTAAATATTTGCCACAAAACTCTGAATTTTTCAAATTAATCTAAAAAATTTTCTAGAAAAAAAAAAACTGGAACATTACTGAGCACCTAAAGTCAAAAGACTGAGAAGAAAAAAACTGGGCATTTCTGAGTTTTAAAAGTAAAAAAAAAAAAAAAAAAAAGACTTTTGAAACAGAAATTTCTAGAAAATTTCTGAAATTAATTTAAAAAAAATTGGGCAAAAATTTACTCCTTTTTTCTCTCTATGATGGCCCTAAAACGCCGGCGTACCTTCCATTAAATCGTGTCGATGTAAACATTATTCCAGAGTCCCTGGAGGAGAAGCTCAACACCATCCACGTCGTCGGCCTCTCCTGTCTTGGAGTCGGCGTGTGTCTCTGCTTCATCGTGGGATTCGTCTGCCTGTTTTACTGTCAGAGGAACCGCATCGGACACTACAACTTCAACGCCAAACCCAAAGAGGAAAACTTCACCTACCTTGTTTTTAACACTTAGCATGGGAGTCCAGCTCCAGTCCTCAAGAACCACGGTCCTCCCCGTTTTAGTTCCACAGAATCCCGCTAATTAATCACCATTAGTTTCAGGTGTGTTGAGCCAGTATAATAGCTGAAACACGCAGGATACCGTCGCTTGTAAACTGACTTTGAACGCCACTGGAGAAGCAGCAGAAAAACACGCGTAGCATTTACAGAAACCTGCCGCTAGGGGTCAGTGTTGGTATTTATGTCTGAGCTCACTTTGCATTGGAACCTATTTTTAGTCACCTTCGCCGGACTAAATATATTCAAGCTAGGACAAGAAATGATGTTTGAAATATTAATTATTTAAAAATAGAAACTGATTGAATTTGAAAAATATTTAAATCCAGCCTAAGACTTTATTAAAGTTAATTTTTGTCCTAAACAGGTTTGGAATCAAGACTGAAAAATTATCGGCATAGAAAATATAACGCTGCATGCTTGTTAATTAAATATGAGCGCTTCGAATTAAATTATATTCTTTACCAAATCTGCTACATTCATATTCAACTATGCTAATGACATAAAAAGAAACTTGCAAAAAAAATTATTAATATTAACCTATGCTTCTCGAGGTGTTGCAATAAAATCAAATCATTCTGCACGTCCGATTAATTGGTCACGTGAACTTTGTAGTTCCTACTTCTCGGTTAATCGGATCAGTTGCCGAGAAGAGATGTCAAGCAGAGATTATGAGGAAGATCCAGCGTCTCTCCAGGCACACTTCCCATAATCCCTCATTGTTGACTGCCAGGTCATAAATGCGGCTCCTGGATCGACGGTTGATGGGCTGAATACTAAATAATAGAGGCTTTCTCCGTGAAGGGGAGGCCCCTGGAGAAGGACTTTTTTTTTTCTTTTTTACCATCTGGAGGACTGCAAATGCCCCACCTCCACATTAACCCATTCAGCCTTCCTCTCAAAAAAACCTGGCAACCAATCTCCATGGCAACAACTCAGAACAGGGAAAGAGGGAGACGGCCTTAACCAGTAGATGTAGGCTGAAGAGCAGGGAATGAGTGCCGAAAATTGGCAGAAATGTGCCTTTATTGCTCGTTATGTTTAAATGTGCTGCAGATTCCCTTTTCTTTCTTTATGTCTGTGGCTTGGATACGCTGCAGGGATTTTGAAACCAGCAAATATTTAATATTTAAATTATTTATAATCCTCGTACAACAAAGAGGACAATCAGGAATCCCCACGTGGAAGACGGAAAACAGCTGTCCTGGGAGGATTCGCTGTGTTTCTCCGTGCGGCCCTTGGGAACAGCAGCGCTCGCTGAAGGAACAAGGCTAATTCTGTATGTAGTGAAAGGCAGCTTGCTCTGTAAGAGCTGCGACATGACCCAGTTCTGCGCTCTTCTTCCTGTTTTCCTGCCTCCCTGCCTCCAGTCTGCATCTATACATTCAGTATAGTGTCAGAGACACATTCATCAGGTTTTCATTGAGCGTGGCTGTATAATGCGCCTGCATGGGGATTTTCTCTTATACAGGCCATTACTTTTTAAACATCTCCTCTATGATTTTATTGACCTGCTCGGCCACAGAGCTGCAAGGACTAAAGCTACAGGCCAGATATTTTTCCCTCTAAAATCCACCTGACACTTTAGAAAGATTTTCCCACCTATACAACATATTCTATGATCATTTTTTATGTTTTATTTGCTGTTCTTATCAAGATAAAATCTATACTAAAGACAAGCTTCCATGGGCACATATCTCTGGTGACACCACAAATAATTTTTCTTGATGTTTTTTGCCCTTTACTTACACTTCTAATTAATCTCTTGCTTCAAAGCTGTTTATTATTATAATGTAACGGTGGAAGTTCTTTTCCTACTCAAAACTCATCAACAGGCACAGAGATTTACAATCAGCCAAATCCTACCAATTAGCGCCACCGTGCCTGAACTCGCAGTACAGTCTATGCCTTCACTTTGATTCCAGTCAACACCAGAGAGAAGAAGTAATAAAAACTGCTACGGACTGGGAGTCAGAAAGACAGAAATGCTTCAGGTAAGCTAAAGTGGCATGGGTAAGCTAGAGCAGTATAGGTAAGCTAACGTAGCATCGGTAAGCTAACGTAGCATAAGTAAGCTAATGTAGCATAGGTAAGCTAAAGTAGCATGGGTAAGTTGAAGTAGCATCGGTAAGCTAAAGTAGTATCAGTAAGCTAAAGTAGCATAGGTAAGCTAAAGTAGCATGGAGAAGCTAAAGTAGCATAGGTAAGCTAAAGTAGCATATGTAAGCTAAAGTAGCATGGAGAAGCTAAAGTAGCATCGGTAAGCTAAAGTAGCATGGATAAGTTAAAGTAGTATGGGTAAGCTAAAGTAGCATAGGTAAGCTAAAGAAGTATAGGTAAGCTAAAGCAGTATAGTTTAAGCTAAAGTAGCATAGGTAAACTAAAGTAGCATCGGTAAGCTAAAGTAGCATAGGTAAGCTAAAGAAGTATAGATAAGCTAAAGCAGTAGAGGTAAGCTAAAGTAGCATAGGTAAGCTAAAGTAGCATAGGTAAGCTAAAGCAGTATAGTTTAAGCTAAAGTAGCATAGATAAACTAAAGTAGCATCGGTAAGCTTAAGTAGCATAGGTAAGCTAAAGAAGTATAGGTAAGCTAAAGTAGCATGGATAAGTTAAAGTAGTATGGGTAAGCTAAAGTAGTATGGGTAAGCTAAAGTAGCATAGGTAAGCTAAAGCAGTATAGTTTAAGCTAAAGTAGCATGGGTTCAGACTGAGTGTGAAACAACTGGAGGCAAATCACTCATCTGCTTAACATGATAAAATCAGAATACAGTTTAGCATTTTAAACAGAACATTAACCAAATTCATATCAGTTCAAGTTGTAAAAATCGTCATCACCCACCATTTGTTTAGGCTTCACCATCTTATCTTAGCTTTGGGTTCCCTCAAGTCACCTATTCACACCAGGTTGAAATCTTTACAACTCAACTCCAACTCGAAGGCTTCAGTGTAAATCTGTCAGGAGTCACTTATCTGCAGCAATTTTTACTAAAATGAACTAATCCGCCTGATTCCAGTGTATCTCCTGATGCCATGAACTCAAATGCAAATAAAACAGAACATTATATTACTTTTTAACATAAAATATTGAATATTAATATATTAAATATACTATAAAGATATAAATATTCCTCTGAATCCTTACTGCCAATGTAAGAAATATATTGTATAATCTAAAAGCCAGAGATGCTGCTTTGTTTAATTTAATAAATGCTAAGCGATAAAGATGCTTTCAATGTAGCAACATGTCAAGGCTGTAAACTTTGTGCCAAATATGGATTTCTGCCTCACTTTCAGGTTTCAGAGCTTTTTCTAGGCACTGAAACAAATCAAAGAGAATTTAACTGCGATAGCGACATTAACTTTAAATTAAACAAAAAATGATGAAACCCTACAACTGGCATTGCATTGAAGCATAAGTGCTGTACCTATGCGTGTGTGTGTGTGTTTTATTAAACAGAAAAATCAAAGAAAATGCTGCAGGTTGATGCATTTCAAATAAAGACGGAGCTCGTAGTCTTCATGTTGTGGAGTCATAACAATAGCAACAACGTGGCAATTTCAAACCTTAGCTTTGGGGTTATGAATTATAAATGAGCGTCTCATCATGAAGATGGCTGACTGGCTGATTGAGACTGACACATGGAGCTCCACCCCGTCCCCAAGTGTTCATCAGAGACAAGAGCACAACACAGACCGACCCAGACAGGGAGCTCAGCTTCGCTGTGTGTGCATACACTGGGTCAGCCTGTGACCTTGCAGGATATTCTAAACGGGTCAGAAGCACCGAGAAGAAAGTCAGGTTGACTTCTGATTCAGAGAGGCACCTCGGGTTTTGGCAGCGGTAATTAATGTTTTCCTCCCAGATTAAATGCACTGAGCAGTTTATGTAAAAGTGTCCCCAAGCCAGAGGTGATATTCATGTTATTCCTTGCATCACCGTGACTTCTGCTGTCCAATCACCTGTTCCCATTCTGCATGCTGATTAATGCACTGACACCCCTCAGGATTCAATCTGTCCTCGTTCTGTCCTGCAAAACGAACCTCTAAGTGAAACATGCAGGAAAATCATGTCTTAAACAGGATATGAAGGGGAAATAAAAGTATGAGAGAAAAACGTCACTTTGTAAAAATCTATGCATATAATAACATGGAAAATTAAAAAGAAGACGAGGTCTGACTTTTGCAGGCTCTCTGTCAGCTTATTCACTACGACGAAAAACTTTGATGTTTTGAAAAAGCCATTAAAATCTCTACCGTGGTGGTGAGCCGTTCCCTCTGTGACGCTTTTCCTGTTCTCAGCCTCAAAACAATAATAATAATGATAAAGAAAAGAACAACAGCCTCACTACAGTAAGGCAAGTTTTACTGATTTATTCCGACTAAAAGTGATCGATGTGTGGTACAGTTTTTTTTTTAAATTTATTGTGGGATTATTAAGCACTTCTCGGTGTGACGTGACTACTAACAATGCTGACGTGTGCTCTTCAGACAGGATGGACGAGACCAGAAAATGATGTAGCACCTTGTGTCGTAATGCCACGGGGGGGGGGTCAACGGGGCCGAGGACATCGGATCCGGAGGCCGCGGTCGAACATGCGCCAACGCTTCTCCAACGACCCGCTTATCCTCCTGGAGGGTGGAGAGTTTTTCTTCTTTCTTTTGTGACTCTTGTTGATGGGTTTGCCTCCTGAACTAATCCAACTTCAAACTCTAGATATATACACAGCAGAGCGACGGTCCAGTCCGCCTCTGTCCGCGGGAGCCGAACTACTCGGTCTGGGTCACGTCTAGGGCAAAGCGAACGACGCCGCTGCTCCTCCGAGGCTCGCCTCCCTCCAGCAGTGGCTGTGTTCCTCCTCCAGCAGCACCCTGGGAATGATGATTACTGGGTCGGAGAACCTCGTCCTTAGAATCTCTAGGAGGCAGCAGATTTTTTTTTTTTTTTTTTTTTTTTTAAGATACCAGACAGAGACAAAAAGAGACAGAGGATAAGGGATTTACGTTGGACAAAAACACAAAGTCGTCGTGTTGAGCTAAGCACCCTGAGACCGCTCATTACTGGGGAATAAAGCTAACAATGGGCTTTTTTGTCAAAATGTCAAAAAAACCATCTCAATTTATTCCTTCAAAAACTGACAGATACTCAGATTTCAATCTGCTGTTTCATCCAATCGCTTTCCAAGCTGTCGTTTGAGGAATGAGGGTCTCACGGTAGCTAAGAAAAAAAAAAAATGCAGTGCAACAATGAAAAAAAACAACAAAAAAAACAAGAATAAGAAAATCTCACTTAAAACAAATCAGAAGGAACGATTAGATCGTTAGCATGCACTTACAATTTCCTCTGACATGTGTCTTTCCGAGGAGGCGCTGCTTCCCTCATTCCATTCACACTCACCCCCCATCTTATTTCCATGCTCAGACAGAGGTCAAGGCCTAGGCCTCTACGTGGGAGTGAAACTCAGATTGCAGGTCCAACAGAAAACAGTGGCGGCATGCGTCAGAAAACATATTCGAATGCAAACGAGGGTAAAAGTGCAGAAGAAAAATGAAACTTTCACTTTTTGGCCAAACGGGAGAGAGAGAGAGAGAGAGTTCATCATGTGAGCAGAGCACATGAGAGACCCGCCTCATGCAATACCTTGCAAACGTGTTGACACCCGCATTGGCTGGTTGACACTCTGTCATGTTTCAAACTTCATGTTTGTTTTTTTACTTTGTTTTTTTATCAGGATTCTGTGTGCAACACCAAAACTGAAGTTGTGCGTAAAGCGGATGGGGAATGATGCACGGTTTACACAGATTTTTATTCTAGCGCTCGTTTTCAGGATAGCTCAAGTTCAGCTACATTCGACAGAGAGCAACTATCTGCGACTGCCAAATTATAAATAATAATAATAATAAAAAAATGTAGCTTTGGACTTTGACTAAGTCAGTTTAAGTCGCGAATATGCTTTAAACCAAGGGTGCTCAAGAAATAAATTAGGACTAAACTTTGGCTTTTAAGTTGAAATCTACTTAGAAAACTTTTAGACGGTCTTGCCCAACCTTTCTGGTTTTCTTCTGTTGTCATGGTAACCACTACTACTGCTAATCGACCTATGCTCTAAACAGTACACCTCTGTTCACCCAAATCTGTTTCTTACTGCTATATTAAAACTTGACTAAATACAGCCAGTGTTTTCAAATGAAGACTGACCTAAATCTTGTTTTAATTGCTGAGAAGAGACAAAATATTTCTTCAATTGAGTCAAAAAAATAAAAATAAAAAATCTCCCCGGTTTTAAGCTAACTCAGTCTATTGTAACTCACGCTGTGTGTCGGGCTTGTTGCTGTTGTTTGGTCTCTAATGTTTTCTGAGGAATGTCTGATTTAAAGACGTTAAACACGTTTACTGTAAATTCAGTGTTTATCTGCAGAAGTTACTTTCACATAGTTAAATTAAGGGAAGATCATTACTTATACTGATTTCAAATTATCCACTCTTTACTCATTTGGTGACTTCTGAAGTCACTTAGTACTACTGGATCTTATTTAGGGGGCATCGGATAAAAAAAAAAGCACACCACACTTTTCAGATAAGTTGAAAACCGTGTAGCATTTCCCACTTCACAGCCATGCGCCACTTGGTGTTGGTTTATTGCAAAGAACCCAATAAAATGCGCTGAAGTTTGCGGGCCGTGGGGACAGAATTACTTTCGCAAGGCACTACATGAGCAGGCTGCTTCTTCAAATGAAACAGATCCAGTCATGCAGTTTCCAGAAACCATGGAGGCCAGATGCATTACAGCAGCTGGTTCAGGAATGGTTGGAGATGGCTGGACTACACCTCAGGCCTCCTTAAGGGAAGCCGCGGGCGGGATGTGAGACACGGCCTCCGTCTCACCCTCCCCTCCCACTCTAGCGTCCATATGGAAGAGAAACACGGAGGGGAGTCGAGCAAAGAATGTGGTGATTTGGTCTGAATAACAACAATAATAATAGTAATAAAGAAGAAGAAGAAAAAAAATCTGAAAACTGTGCCACTGTAATCGAAAAAAACAAACAAAAAAAACAAAACAAAAGCGGATCACGACTCCATGAGCAGGTATGAATGAGAATGAGAGGCATTTTCTGGCTGCGTTTGGCTTTCGTTTGCTCCTGGCGTTGGGTTTACCTGGGATCGGGTAGTGCACAGCCCCACAGGTGTTGCTTTAGGGTCTGCACCCAGCCAATATCTCGGATTGGCTGGCAGAGTTGTATGTAGTGGTACTGTTTTAGCACAACCCTTCAAATGAATCAGAATGTCACTCATTAGCACAGAACAAACTGGACACAGCATCATCTAATAATAGTAAAAATAATAGTAATAGTTAGAAATGACATGTAGGAGAGAGGTAAGTCTATCACACATCTGTGTTTTTGGTTGTTTGAAGCACATGACATGTTTATTCTGGAATGAGCGTCTTCTTTTCTCACGCGCATGTCGCTCCGTAAACCCGATGAGTTCCTGGAATATATTGGGAAGTGATGCGAGAATAATATATTCTTCAGTCCCCACACCATCAGAGAAACATGCGCGTGTCGGGAAAAAAGAAGAAGCAGCAGCAGCTTCGGCTCATGCCAGAATGCGGCGCGACTCTTAGCGCTAAGCGTAGCGGAGGGGTCAAAGGTTAAGGGGGGGTGGGGGGATGTGAGAGCTACGTTCTCTTCCATGTGGATAGAGCCGATACAATGTCGTCTGTCACACAGACACAGACTGGGACAGGGGAAACGCTGACAGACACCTGCAACCAACTAACCTTTAACCATTCCTCTTAACGAAAAGAAGCAAAGAACACACTGCTTTTTCTGCTTTTTTTTTTTTTTTTTTTTGCATTTATTTAGAATGTTTCATTAAATAAGACCAAGCAGGTAAAACACAAGCACGTCACAGTTTTTTTCTTTTTTTTGTCCAAGACATAGCTTTCTTTAGCATACTTTCTATCCTTATTTTTGTCTAATAAATACATATAGATAGCACCGAGTGTGTGGTGTAATAATTTACATTTACAAGACAAAGTGCCCCCCCTCACCACCCCGCTGCCCCCCTCCACCCCCCATCCACCCTCCCCAAACACCAATCAAAGGCTGCAAAATGCTAATGAGTCGGGCCCATGTCCCAGATGGGGTTGGTGATCAGCTTGAATGTGTGCGGTGGTGATGGTTGCCGAGGAGACGGAGCGAGGAGTCACAACTTTCAGTCATTCTGAATGAAGGAGATGTTGAGCTGCAGACAAAACGGCGGCGGCGCGACATGGAGAACGAGGCTTTACGGCTCTGACGGACCCAAGAACGGGATGCAGTGTTGTATCCTGACAAAGACGTCTGGGATTGTTTGACTTTTTTTTTTTTTTTTACAGTCTGAGCTTAGAAACATCCATCCGTTATCAAGACATTTATAATTTATTTTACCAGCTGTGTAACTCAGTTGCAAGAAGACACAATTTGTGATTGTACCACGAATAAGAACAGGTATAGAAATGATAGCTAAACTAGCAATTACTTTGCTAGTTTGAGTGTCAGGCTACAACACGGATCCTAACACTGATAAAGTTTTGCGCCGATCAGTTCTTTGGACCAATGTTTATGGAAGCCCATTTGTGCCATGATTGAAAGTATACAAGTCCAACAGGAAGTCGTAACTACGAGATTTAAAGTCATACTTTTGGGAATAAAAGTCCTAATTATAAGGTAGGAAGTCATAATTTCTACTTTCAAAGTCATAATCATGAGATAGAAAGTTTTAGTTATAAAACTAATAATGAGACAGAAAAAGTTAATTCTGACTTTGAAGGTCATTTCTACTTTCAGTCAAAAACAAATTTACATCCATATTTACGGGCTGTTATTTTTCCTTTCGTGGCAAAAACAGGCTTTCATAAATGCTCAACCTTCTGTGTTTGTAGATCTCAGACGTACCGATGCTGATTTTCTCTTAAAAATACAATATAAGAGGATAAAAGAATACCATCATTAATGTATTTTTCTAGCCCTCTAGCTGTAGGCTGTCATTAATTATTTACACCAGGAGCAACCCTGCTGTGTGAAAGAGCAGTTCCTGTACATCAGGCTTTTACTATTAGCTAAGAACAAGGTAAAAATGATTGTAGGTTTTACCATTTGTTCTGTCTTTAGCGATCGGCACAGAGAGTGAGGCTAGCATAGCTAAAGCTGCATTATATTCAACAGGATGTGGATGGTTGTCTCTGAGATTTCTGAAAGGCTGCCATTTCCAAATCCAGCAGCATGAAAACAGAACAACTGTGCTGAGCTCCAACAAGCCTTCCTGTTATCTGCTGAAACTCTTGATCTCTCAGTCTAGATTACATGTCATAAAAATTACTGCTTTCTTTTGCAAAACTTGATACATCTCAGTTGTTCCCTAATGTCATTTTTAACACACCAGTGTAACTGGAAATAGCCAGCTTAGTGTTTTATTTTACTCAGAGTCCAAACCAAACATTTGTTGTCTATGTGACCTGCTAGCATTTAGCATGGTGTGCTCATTAAGCAGAAGTAAGCTGGACTTTGTGTCACTGTTAAAAATTATCTGATTACGCTCACCAGCATCTCTAACATATTGTGAAAGTTGCTGAATATATATATTTTTTAAATAAAGCACATTTTAGCATTAGCAAAAATAGTAGCAGTTTTGATTAGCTCCTGGACTTTAACCTGTTACTTTAGTTAGTTAACAATATTGATTTTAACACCAATAATCAAATTTTACATACAAAAATTGCGACAGGAACCTTTGTACTCACTTGTTTCTGGCATGCCAGTAAATCTGACGCACAAGCAATAGATTAAAAACAATAAATATCTTTGTTGATGACCTCTATTTATTCAGAAAATATATAGTTTTTTAATTAATAATGTTGCTTGCTTTCTTGATATTTAGATTTTGATTAAAATGGGAATAATTGCGGTTAAGTAATTACAGACTCTGCAATTAACTCAATTAGAAACTTTAATTGAGTCCCAAAAAATAAATATGACTATCTTCGGTGACTATTGTGAACAGAGCTGTAAAGACAAAGTAACAAAAAATATGCTGTGGTGTAGAAAATTCCAGTTTGTTTTTTTTACTAGCGGTGTTTGTTTTCATAATTAGCATTTAAAACCAACAAAACAACCCTATCCCTAATATCTGAAGTAGATGGAAAACAGACATCTCTGTCACTGTGGACCCGTGAATGAATAATCTAAAAGCTGAATTATGATCTGTTTCTTGTCGTCCCAAGCCAGTGAAATAACATCAGTGCATAACAAAAGAGGCCGTACAGGGAGGCGTGTGTCTCTGCGTTCACACTGTGGCTTCTCAGACGGAGGAGCCTTGCTAATAAAGAGAGTGTCGGAGGTGATTCCACTGAGTTAAGAGCAGTCAGGCTGAAAGCTGAGAACGTTGTGTGACAGACACACAGGAAACAAACACGAACAGTTCCCAGCTCCTCTGAGTGCCTCCCTCCCTAACCCTTATTATGAGAAATGATAGTACTGCGGTTTAAAAGGGTTACGCTTGCATTACAGCATTATGTAATTCATAGGGAATCCTCCTCTGTTCTCTGACAGACTAGGCCTTAATGCATAATCGGTTTAATGTAACCTAACCGTCGCTTTCAGGACAAACTGCGGTATGAATGAGGCTCACATGAAAGGAGCAGATGCTGAATGGGAGAACAGGATCTGCAGATGAATCAAAGATATTTTCGATCAGAAAATGACATTTTTTTTTTCTTTTCACATTTTTCACATTTACCAAAGCAGAGATGGTGACACTGCCAAACACACTTTCAGAGACAGTGACAGAAAGGCAAACAAAGTGAGTACAGAACAAGCTGTGGATCACACGCACACATCATGAATAACCAAGCTGGACATTTATCAAAGATTTTCCAGTTTGCATCTTCAAAAAAAGGAAAAAAATAATTTTTTTTTCAAAAGAGCCAATATGAGTCACTTTTTCTTCAAACCCTCCTCCCTCAAAAAAACAAAAAACAAAAAGAAAGGAAAAAAAAAATATAGATAAATCCTTGATAAACTCTACAAAGCAATCTGCTCAGCTGATCAAAGCCAACCCTTCAGACGTGCTTGTAAATGGGCCCATGCAACAAAAGTCATCCATTGGTTGGCCGGGCAGCCGAGTAGCCATGGCAACCTGGAGATGGAGGCGAGCGGAGTGGGGGGAGGTGGGTGGCATCAAATGGCGGAGACGGGAAAGAGGATGCTTCCGCCCACTCGTTACTATAGCGATCTAGTACAGAGTGAGACAGGAAGAGCAATGGCATGTCATGTTCACACCCTGACATGTTACTGGAGTAGAAATGTAGCCAGGAGGTAGTGAGAGGACAGAGGGGAAGAAGAAGAAGAAGAAGAAGGAAGCAACTAGAGAAGGACGAAAACAAAGACAAGAACTTGGAACCAATTTTGCAGCCTCTGGGTTTGTGTCCCACAAAAAGAAAGAAAGGAGAAAAAAAAAGGAGAAGTAGTGCTAAATGATTTTTACTCTTTTGCCTCAGCCAGTTTGTTGTTGATCTCTTTACTTTTCTCCTTGTCCCTGACCGCTGGCCGGTTCTCGGGCTGGTTCTCCGAGGTCATCTTCTTGGAGCCCTTCAGCGCGGCGCTCTGCTTATCTTTGGCTTTCCTCACCGGTTTACCCTGGCCTGCTGCTGCGGGTCCAGACTTTTTAGGTTTAGAGCGCGGGACACTATACCTGTCAACCTAAGGATGTCAGACAGCAAACAGGTGATTCCTGAGCTGAAACAGGCTCCATGTTTGATTATTATCATTATTATTATAAACGTTTCAACACAACACAAGTCCATAAAGTCCCCTACAAATGCATGTGCAGCTTTCAAATTGTTTCATTTCGTCATGTTCTAACCACAAACGTCATTTTATTGGGCTTTTGTGTTATAGAGTAGTAGCATGTGCGTGCCACATTTTTCAGATGTTTTGTTTGTAATAAGAAAAAACACGCTGATAGCCACACGTTTTCTATTTGATTATGTTGATCTTCCAGAAAACTCCAACAAGATAAACTGACGTTTGTGGTTGCAACGTAGCAAAATGTGTGAGTCTAAATGAATTTGTCCCCATGACAAAATTTGCTGGACGATAAATTGTCCTAACAATAACTGCGATGAACAATTATATTGTTTTTTTGAGACTATTTTAAAGTAATTTATTGATAATGGCATACTAATGAAATTCTGCTCTCTCAAAGAACAATAAACTTGAATTTTGCAAAAAACAAAAACAAAACTGAAATATCCCCCCCCCCAAAAAAAAACAACAACCTAAAGCAATAAATAAAAGGGAAATAAAAAGCACACACAACCGAAACCATAAATAAAACAAATTATGATGTCTGTAAACCAAATTGCCCTTCAAAAACTATTAAACCCCAGAATGGAAACAATCAAACTCATTTTAATACATCATGTGATTCATTCATTTCTTTCAGCGACAAACTTAAAAACGTGAAAAATACGAATGCTTTGGAAAAACACTCCATAGCGGAGAGGCTTTCGTCTCCAGCTCTGATGCAAGTTAGTTCTTTATTTGCACAGATCCACCAGGAAACGAGCAAAACGTGAAGGTGAGACAGGCAAGGGTTTCACTGGAAATCACTCTGGCTGATTCAGAACTACGCTACGCAGTCAGGTGAGTTTGTTCTCACCTGTTTGCTGGGGTC